>NC_042985.1:29973316-30120816 GCF_901001165.1 Salmo trutta
GATTGATGAGGTAGTCAGAGCTCTTGTGTTCCCCCATAATGCCCCAACTCAGTCTGGCCTGAGGTCAGGGGCCCCCTCAGCCCTATAAGACTCAGCTCTAGGACTCACTGCTGCCCCCTGCTGTTAACTACAGTTACTACGTGTGGGCTACACACTTGCTGATTGCATCTCTCTCTGTGTCTCTTTCTCTCTCTCTCGTTTTCCCTCTCTCTTACTGTCTGTCTCTATCTCTATCTCCCTCACCTTTCTCCCTCACTCCCAGCGCTGTCTCGTTTCCATCAGAACCCAGAGGCCCAGGTGGTGCCCCTTGGGGGTGCTTCCCGCTTTGAGTGCCAGATAGACGGAGTGCCCACGCCAAGGATAACCTGGGAGAGGGACCAGGAACCCATCCCCAGCCAGCCTAGGTGACACGCGCACACACACGCACATTCTCTTCTTTTTATTTATAATATGTTTATTATTTTCCAATAAAAAATCAATTAAAAAAGACAGCAATACAAACATTGACGTTCATTGTACTGTTGAATGGGATGGCCAATTTAGAGGACAAAACAAAACTTAACTCACACACACAAAATAAAACAAAATCCTATTAGGTGGTACATGTATAAGAAGATAGCATATAGTCATTACAAGCAGTGTAGTTCAGCCAAAAATAAACATTGAGTGGAGTACAGCACAGAGTAGCAGCAGATCAACCCAGTTATGAAGCGGGACTAGACCATTGATCCAGTATCGGCTGCCATATTTTGTAAAACAATGGACTTCTATTGGAGGTACTGTATCGTATCTTTTCCATATGTATTACATTCCCTAAATCCCGTAACCACATTTCAAAGGTAGGTACAGTCTCCAATTTCCAAAATTGCAATATGAGCCTTTTGGCTAATAGAGTACAAAGAGAGACAGCCTTCCCTTCCTGGTTATTCCCATCAACTGTAACCAAACACAGCGATCAATGGATCTGGGGCGAGAACTCTATCGAAGGCTTTAGAGAAGTAATCAAAAATGAGAGCCCAGTAAGCATGTAACTTAGGACATGTCCAAAATAAGTGGGTCGACGTCCCCTCATCCTGCTTGCACCTCTCACACAGTGGTGAGGTGTCCGGGAATATTTTATGCAGTTTAACCTTTGAGTAATGTAACCTGTGTATCACCTTAAACTGAACAGGGTTGTGTCTGGTATTCACTGAACTGTGGTTTATATTCCTGAGAGCTTCTACCCAGTCCTCATCTGAGATTTCTGAACCAAGTTCTTGTTCCCAAGCCCTTTTAATAGTGTCTGTGGATACCTCTATGTGGGCCTGTAGCAGATCATACAGTCTAGAGACTGACCCTTTTGAATGGGGTTTGACAAGGATCAGGCTGTCTAATGTAGGATTATTTGTCTTAATGCCATACTGTGGGATATGTGTCCTTAAGAAATTCCTGATTTGGAGGTATCTGAAAAAATGTGTTGTTGACATGTTAAACTTACCCTGTAATTGTTGAAATGAAGCTAACTGACCATCCATGTATAAATTACCAATTGTTGTGAGCCCCTTCTCCCTCCACTGTGAAAACACCACATCATCCAATGCAGGGTGGAAAGCATGATTCAGGCAAATCGGACTGTCAATGTATACAGTGGGTATGTTAAGAAAATGCCTAATCTGTTTCCAGATCCTAAGAGTATGACAAATGACTGGATTAGAGTCATAAGTGGCTTTTTTCACATATGATGGACTATTAACAAGTGCAGGGAGTGAGGAACGTTGACAGGAGGTCTGCTCAATCAAAAGCCATGAAGGCATATCATTCTGTCGCATCCCAGGTAAACTTTCCCTCCAGAAAGACACAATGTTCAGATTAGCAGCCCAATAATACAGTTTAAAGTGAGGAAGGCCAAAGCCCACCTCTATCTTGTACTTGCATAAATGCTTCTTTGAAATTTTGTCTGCCTTGTTATCCCATAAAAATGGAATTACTATTGAATACAGTTTCTTAAAATAGCTTTGTGGTATGAAATTGGGTCGACATTGGAAGAGGTAAAGAAACCTGGGTAGGACAACCATTTTAATAGCGTTTATAGGACCAACCAAGGAGATAGGCAGAGTTTTCCAAAAATCTATATTTTATTTAAGCTGATAAATGTTCATGTCCCAATTCGCTTTCAATAGCTGATCAAGGTCTCTTGTCACTACAATGCCAAGGCTTGTGAACTTGTCCATCACTGTTCTAAATGGGGTAGATTGCAGACACACGCACGTTCTCACACACACGCACATTCTCACGCACGCACGCACGCGCCCACACACACACACACACACACACACACACACACACACACACACACACACACACACACACACACACACACACACGGTGATGCACACCAGTAGAGCGTGGCAGTAAGTGATTGTCTGTTCTATTTGGTCCCAGTGCTGTCCTCTGAGAGAGCTCCAACCGGCCAGCAGAGACTGGATCTGTTCTAAGGTCCATGCTGCCACTGATCATGTGAGGGCTGTGCTCCCTCCACCATTCTACTTCATTGCATAATGGCAGTCAGGGAGTAACCTGAGAATTTGGTAGGAAGTTAAATGAAATGAGTACATGTTGGTCTTTTTCAGTAGTGCAGAGTTCAGAGATAAGGGATGGACACAGATCTGTTGGTTTCCTCTCTGTCTGTCAGCCAGAGGCTGAAGGTCAGGGCCACAAAGTTCAGCCTGGTCACTTTCTCTCTTCTGTTTGTTCTACTCCCCAAAACCCTCCTTCATCTCCCTTTCACATGGCTACAGGCTGAGGCCAGTCCAGTGCCTGGGAACTGATGTGCTTTGAATCGAATTGGGTAGAAAGATGCACATAATCTACTGCACATGACTCTGCTCCCTCCCTTCTCCTCCCTGGCCTTTCCTCTCTCCTCGCTCGCGCTCCCTTCGTCTCCCTCATGGGAGAGATTTGGCCCTTTTTAAATTAAGTTACACTTTTTTCCACCTGATCTGTCCTTACCAATCATAGAAAGACTGGCAGCTGTTTGTTAGTCATTTAGATGCATATCGCACACACTCGGCATGTGTGTACGCTCGGAGTGATCATGCGCTGAGTTGACGGCCTGTATATTTTTGCCCTTCAAAGGCCATGGCCCACATATGGCTGTTCACATGACTACTTGTTTAAATGTGTGTCTCATGTTGAGTGGCCAGGAAAGTGCAGCTTTTCTTCATTAGCATTAGCATGGGGGGGGGCAGGACCAGTGTGCTAACAACACTCTGTGCATTGACATCCAGGGCTGAACAGAGGAGAATCATGTAACGTTACTTATAGAAACCCCCGATTTAATGCCGTCTCGTCTGCCTGAAAACTCAAATGCACACTCTCACAGCCGAGCAGTGGCTACACACGCACACACACGCACACACTAGTCACCAGAAACGGTCCCACTCTCATGCTCATTTACCCAAGCACTTAACACTATTGACGTTTCTGCCTCAGCTCTGCTATTGGCTATACATTTGTGCCTTCCTGACATTATTAGAGGCATCTGGCTCAAAAACAGTCTATACCTTTGTGACCCATAGCCCAATGCCGAACCAAGCTGTACAGTGCTGTGATGTTGTTGTGTTGACACAAAGTGGTACTAATGGGCAGCAGTAGAGATGAGACCCAGACCAGAGACCAGTGTTGTGTACAGTCTCTCTGTCTGTCTGTCAGGGCATTACTAGTCCATCATCATAGAGTTAAAAGGCTGTGGAATAGGAGTTGAATAGTGGAAAGTCCAGGCCTCAGGCTTGGAGGAACCATCCGGGTGTGTGTGTGTGTGTGTGTGTGTGTGTGTGTGTGTGTGTGTGTGTGTGTGTGTGTGTGTGTGTGTGTGTGTGTGTGGAACCTGACCTGTCTTCCATGGCAGCAGAGGAGGGAGGGAGGGAGGGAGGGAGGGAGGGAGGGAGGGAGGGAGGGAGGGAGGGAGGGAGAGGAGCTGGTGGGTGAAAGAGAGATAAATATTGACAAGAGTCGGCACAACCAGCAGCCATGCTTCTAAATGCTGTTTTGCAATGCGCAATCTCTCTGACCTAGATTGAGAGCTCATTGTTCTCTTGTATCTATCAGTAAAGATTTCTAAATATTTCATTCTTTCTAGTCTCTTCTTTTTCTCCCCTGTTTACGTATTCTCTGTCATTAGGAATACAATGTATTTAGTGTCATTTCTTTCTTCTTCCTTTCTTTTGTCTACTTTTATTTTCGATTCCATATTGTTGGACGGCGTTATGCTAAATAGCTGTTAGATATAAGGAGAGTGTAGCCTAATGGCCGTCACTGGAGACCTACTCCTGTAGTTCTGTATGGTGGTAATGAGCGTGTACACAGTTGGAGATTACCAGTGAGTTATTATTATATCTCGCTAAGCACTAGTTCTCGCTCTCTCCCCCTTCCACACTCTCTCTCTCCCTCTCTCTCCTTCCCACCCTCTCTCCCTTTCCCTCCGTCCCTCTGTCTCCAGGTTCATCTCTCTCCCTAACGGTGTGCTCCAGATCTTGGGGGCGGTTAAGGAGGATGGGGGTGCGTACCGCTGTGTGGCCTCCAACTCTGCCCGGAAACGCTTCAGCCAGGATGCCGTCCTCACTGTCACTACAGGTATGTTATGCTCTCTCAATCTCTCTCGCTCTCGCTGATGACGTCTGGAGGCAAGTGATCCATTTGGATGTGCTTGGCCCCTCTGTCCGGGTGTGATCTTTAAATAGCCTATTTAGTGGATGGCTTCCTGCTTATATGTGTTTCCTGGAACTCTGCTGGAATGAGGGAGGTAAAGAGACAGAGGTGGCTCCAGACCTATGATCTCATGTCTGATATCAGCAGGCTGTAAGTAGTATTCACAGCCTCGCTCTGCTCTCCACACCCACGCCTCTTCCCTTCTGACAAAAGGTGCATTACTGATGGAGATCAATCCTGGCCTTCAATTGGTTCCGTCAAACTTTAGTGTCTGTGGAAGGTCTATGTCTAGATCTGCTTACATGTGAGCGTTAGCACACACACGCACCCACAGAAAGAGAGACAGAGAGAGACAGTCTGAGCATCAGAAACATATGAGTCTTAATACCTATTGGCCCTATTGGGCTTGTTGCCTGGACACAAGACTGAAGTGTGTGGAAATGTCTGCACCCTGTGGATCAGCTAGGGAAACAGAGATGAATCACCTCTCTGCACCCTGCAGCATGTCCACACACAGACACACACACACACAGAGAGACACGTACTATAAGGGCACAGGGCGAAACCCAGATGCAGACACGGGAGGCAGATGTTTTGAGTCTCTGATATTTATTATAATCCAAGGGGCAGGCAAGATAATGGTTGTGGACAGGCAAAAGATCATAACAAGGTCAGGGACCAGGAGGTACAGAGTGGCAGGCAGGCTCGAGGTCAGGGCAGGCAGGTTCAGAGTCAAGGCAGGCAAGGGTCAAAACCGGGAGGACTAGCAAAAGAGAGATAAGAGAAAAAAAAGCAGGTGCACGGAAAACCACACTGGTTGGCTTGACAAGACAAACTGGCAACAGACAAACAGGGAACACCGGAATAAATACCCAGGGACTAATGGGGAAAACGGGTGACACCTGGAGGTGGGCGGAGACAATCACAAAGACAGGTGAAACAGATCAGGGCGTGACACGCACATTCACAAATAGACATTGCATTATGTTGATGACTCAATACTCCTTGACACACTTACTGTATACCTTCTCTCTCTCCCACACACGCATGGATGTGTACACATACACCACACACTTTCACATACAACACATATTTCACACACGCACGCAGAAATGCCCACACACACACCACTCTCACAGTCACACAGACAGCCTGAGCAGGTGAAGGAATTACAGCATTCCTGTCTTTTTCACACCTCCCAATATCCAACAGGCTGTGTGAAGTGATGCTAGCTTACAGTAGCAGGTATTTGGTGTGACACAAAGCCGGGGTGGCAGCGTAGCCTAGTGGTTAGAGCGTTGGACTAGTAACTTCAAAGGTTGCAAGTTCAAATCCCCGAGCTGACAAGGTACATATCTGTTGTTCTGCCCCTGAACAAGGCAGTTAACCTAGGCTGTCATTGAAAATAAGAATTTGTTCTTAACTGACTTGCCTAGTTAAAAGGTAAAAAAAAAAGTCCTGCTCCCTTAGAAACCTCAAGGTCAGAGAAGAAAGCACTCCCAGACTTCTTGAGGTGTTATGTCAAATCTCGAGCCTTCATATTGGAAGAGGTTTAGGAATGGAATAGCTGAACACCAATGCCATCTTCCTGAAAGAATAATGCTGAGCACATCAACTCCACTCATTCAGTTGTACATTATGTCTATACCTTTATATACTGAACAAAAATATAAACGCATCATGCAACAATTTCAACGATTTTACTGAGTTACAGTTCACATCAGGAAATCAGTCAATTGAAAGAAATGTGTTAGGCTCTAATCTATGGGTTTTACATGACTGGGCAGCCACCTACTGGGCAGCCACCTACTGGGCAGCCACCTACTGGGCAGCCACCTACTGGGCAGCCACCTACTGGGCAGCCACCTACTGGGCAGCCACCTACTGGGGAGCCACCTACTGGGGAGCCACCTACTGGGGAGCCACCTACTGGGCAGCCACCTACTGGGCAGCCACCTACTGGGGAGCCACCTACTGGGGAGCCACCTACTGGGCAGCCACCTACTGGGCAGCCACCTACTGGGGAGCCACCTACTGGGCAGCCACCTACTGGGGAGCCACCTACTGGGGAGCCACCTACTGGGCAGCCACCTACTGGGCAGCCACCTACTGGGGAGCCACCTACTGGGGAGCCACCTACTGGGGAGCCACCTACTGGGCAGCCACCTTACTGGGCAGCCACCTACTGGGGAGCCACCTACTGGGCAGCCACCTACTGGGGAGCCACCTACTGGGCAGCCACCTACTGGGCAGCCACCTACTGGGCAGCCACCTACTGGGCAGCCACCTACTGGGGAGCCACCTACTGGGCAGCCACCTACTGGGGAGCCACCTACTGGGCAGCCACCTACTGGGGAGCCACCTACTGGGCAGCCACCTACTGGGGAGCCACCTACTGGGCAGCCACCTACTGGGCAGCCACCTACTGGGCAGCCACCTACTGGGCAGCCACCTACTGGGGAGCCACCTACTGGGCAGCCACCTACTGGGGAGCCACCTACTGGGCAGCCACCTACTGGGGCAGCACCTACTGGGGCAGCACCTACTGGGAGCCACCTACTGGGCAGCCACCTACTGGGCAGCCACCTACTGGGGAGCCACCTACTGGGCAGCCACCTACTGGGGAGCCACCTACTGGGCAGCCACCTACTGGGCAGCCACCTACTGGGGAGCCACCTACTGGGGAGCCACCTACTGGGCAGCCACCTACTGGGCAGCCACCTACTGGGGAGCCACCTACTGGGAGCCACCTACTGGGCAGCCACCTACTGGGCAGCCACCTACTGGGGAGCCACCTACTGGGGAGCCACCTACTGGGGAGCCACCTACTGGGGAGCCACCTACTGGGGAGCCACCTACTGGGCAGCCACCTACTGGGCAGCCACCTACTGGGGAGCCACCTACTGGGGAGCCACCTACTGGGGAGCCACCTACTGGGCAGCCACCTACTGGGCAGCCACCTACTGGGCAGCCACCTACTGGGCAGCCACCTACTGGGCAGCCACCTACTGGGGAGCCACCTACTGGGCAGCCACCTACTGGGCAGCCACCTACTGGGCAGCCACCTACTGGGCAGCCACCTACTGGGCAGCCACCTACTGGGGAGCCACCTACTGGGCAGCCACCTACTGGGGAGCCACCTACTGGGCAGCCACCTACTGGGCAGCCACCTACTGGGGAGCCACCTACTGGGGCATCCACCTACTGGGCAGCCACCTACTGGGGCAGCCACCTACTTGGGCAGCCACCTACTGGGCAGCCACCTACTGGGCAGCCACCTACTGGGCAGCCACCTACTGGGCAGCCACCTACTGGGCAGCCCACCTACTGGGCAGCCACCTACTGGGCAGCCACCTACTGGGCAGCCACCTACTGGGCAGCCACCTACTGGGCAGCCACCTACTGGGGAGCCACCTACTGGGCAGCCACCTACTGGGCAGCCACCTACTGGGCAGCCACCTACTGGGGCAGCCACCTACTGGCAGCCACCTACTGGGGCAGCCACCTACTGGCAGCCACCTACTGGGCAGCCACCTACTGGGCAGCCACCTACTGGGCAGCCACCTACTGGGCAGCCACCTACTGGGGAGCCACCTACTGGGCAGCCACCTACTGGGCAGCCACCTACTGGGGAGCCACCTACTGGGGAGCCACCTACTGGGCAGCCACCTACTGGGCAGCCACCTACTGGGCAGCCACCTACTGGGCAGCCACCTACTGGGGAGCCACCTACTGGGCAGCCACCTACTGGGCAGCCACCTACTGGGGAGCCACCTACTGGGAGCCACCTACTGGGCACCACCTACTGGGCAGCCACCTACTGGGCAGCCACCTACTGGGCAGCCACCTACTGGGCAGCCACCTACTGGGAGCCACCTACTGGGCAGCCACCTACTGGGCAGCCACCTACTGGGGCAGCCACCTACTGGGCAGCCACCTACTGGGGAGCCACCTACTGGGCAGCCACCTACTGGGGCCAGCACACCTACTGGGCAGCCACCTACTGGGCAGCCACCTACTGGGCAGCCACCTACTGGGCAGCCACCTACTGGGCAGCCACCTACTGGGCAGCCACCTACTGGGCAGCCACCTACTGGGCAGCCACCTACTGGGGAGCCACCTACTGGGCAGCCACCTACTGGGCAGCCACCTACTGGGCAGCCACCTACTGGGGAGCCACCTACTGGGCAGCCACCTACTGGGCAGCCACCTACTGGGGAGCCACCTACTGGGCAGCCACCTACTGGGCAGCCACCCTACTGGGCAGCCACCTACTGGGAGCCACTACTGGGCAGCCACCTACTGGGGAGCCACCTACTGGGCAGCCACCTACTGGGCAGCCACCTACTGGGCAGCCACCTACTGGGCAGCCACCTACTGGGGAGCCACCTACTGGGCAGCCACCTACTGGGCAGCCACCTACGGGGAGGCCACCTACTGGGCAGCCACCTACTGGGCAGCCACCTACTGGGGAGCCACCTACTGGGCAGCCACCTACTGGGAGCCACCTACTGGGGCAGCCACCTACTGGGCAGCCACCTACTGGGCAGCCACCTACTGGGCAGCCACCCTACTGGGGAGCCACCTACTGGGCAGCCACCTACTGGGCAGCCACCTACTGGGCAGCCACCTACTGGCAGCCCACCTACTGGGCAGCCACCTACTGGGAGCCACCTACTGGGCAGCCACCTACTGGGCAGCCCCCTACTGGGCAGCCACCTTTACTGGGGCAGCCACCTCTCTGGGCAGCCACCTACTGGGCTAGCCACCTACTGAGGAGCCAATCCTCCTGGGCAGCACCTACTGGGCAGGCCACCTACTGGGATCCACCTACTGGGGCAGGCCACCCTACTGGGCAGCCAACCTACTGGGCAGCCACCTACTGGGCAGCCACCCTCCTGGGCAGCCACCTACTGGGCAAGCCACCTACTGGGCAGCCACCTACTGGTGCAGCCACCCTACTGGGCAGCACCTACTGGGCAGGCCCACCTACTGGCGCAGCCACTTACTGGTCAGCCACCCTACTGGGGAGCCACATACTGGGGCAGCCACCTACTGGGCCGCCACCCTACTGGCAGGCCACCCCCCTACTGGGCAGCCCACCCTACTGGGCAGCCACCTACTGGGCAGCCACCTACTGGGCAGCCACCTACTGGGCAGCCACCACTACTGGGCAGCCCACCTACTGGGGAGCCACCCTTACTGGGCAGCCACCCTACTGGGAGCCACCTACTGGGCAGTCCACCTACTGGGCAGCCACCTACTGGGCAGCCACCTACTGCGGGCAGCCACCTACCGGGCAGCCACCTACTGGGAGCCACCTACTGGGGGGCACCTACTGGGCAGCCACCTACTGGGGAGCCACCTACTGGGCAGCCACCTACTGGGGAGCCACCTACTGGGGAGCCACCTACTGGGCAGCCACCTACTGGGGAGCCACCTACTGGGCAGCCACCTACTGGGCAGCCACCTACTGGGCAGCCACCTACTGGGGAGCCACCTACTGGGGAGCCACCTACTGGGCAGCCACCTACTGGGCAGCCACCTACTGGGCAGCCACCTACTGGGGAGCCACCTACTGGGGAGCCACCTACTGGGGAGCCACCTACTGGGCAGCCACCTACTGGGGAGCCACCTACTGGGCAGCCACCTACTGGGGAGCCACCTACTGGGCAGCCACCTACTGGGCAGCCACCTACTGGGGAGCCACCTACTGGGAGCCACCTACTGGCAGCCACCTACTGGGCAGCCACCCTACTGGGGAGCCACCTACTGGGGAGCCACCTACTGGGGAGCACCTACTGGGGAGCCACCTACTGGGCAGCCACCTACTGGGCAGCCACCTACTGGGGAGCCACCTACTGGGGAGCCACCTACTGGGCAGCCACCTACTGGGGAGCCACTACTGGGGAGCCACCTACTGGGCAGCCACCTACTGGGCAGCCACCTACTGGGGCAGCCACCTACTGGGCAGCCACCTACTGGGAGCCACCTACTGGGGCAGCCACCTACTGGGCAGCCACCTACTGGGCAGCCACCTACTGGGCAGCCACCTACTGGGGAGCCACCTACTGGGGAGCCACCTACTGGGCAGCCACCTACTGGGGAGCCACCTACTGGGCAGCCACCTACTGGGCAGCCACCTACTGGGCAGCCACCTACTGGGGAGCCACCTACTGGGCAGCCACCTACTGGGCAGCCACCTACTGGGGAGCCACCTACTGGGAGCCACCTACTGGGGAGCCAGGCCCAGCCGATCAGAATGAGTTTGTCCCCATAAAAGGGTTTATTACAGACAGAAATACTCCTCAGCACCCCCCCCCCCCCACCCCACCCCTCATCAGACGACCATGCGGGTGAAGAAGCCGGATGTGGAGGTCCTGGGCTTGCATGGTTACATGTGGTTTGCGGTTGTGAGGCAGGACATTCTTGCAGTCAGCATGCCAATTACACGCTCCCTCAAAAAATCTGTGGCATTGAGTTGTGTGACAAAACTCCACATTTTAAAGTGGTCTTTAATTGTCTACAGCACAAGGTGCACCTATGTAATGATCATGCTGTTTATCTTGGCAAAGGAGAAACGTTCACTAACAGGGATGTAAACAAAGTTGTGCACAAAATTTGAGAGAAATAAGCTATTTGTGCGTATGGAAAATATCAGGTATTTTCAGATCATGAAATATGGGACGAACGCTTTGCAATTACATTTTTGTTCAGTGTACTTTCTCTCTCTCATCCACACATACACATGCATGTGCGCATGCAAAGCACACACACACGCACACACACTCTGAGCACAGAACTTACACAAAACCCTATCAAGGCACATCCTGCAATCCTGGGAGAACTCGACTGGCCCATTTAAAACCTTAAGCCCTCATGCATAACCAAGTAGTGCTGTATGTATGCTCAATGATTAATTTATAATGTGCTTACAGTATCCCAGAAACCCTGGTGGAGCTCATTATCATAATGTAGGCTCTGAACAGAGAGACAGGCAGAGCAGGCCCCGGCCCAGGCAGTGTGATGGGCCTCCCTTCCTACTATAATTACCCCTAGAGCCACTCACACAGAGCCACTAAAAATAAGGGCCTCATCTGCTCTGCTAATGCACTCTTCTACTGCTCCAAGAAAATGATGGAGATTTATTTAGTCATATAGTTTGGCAGAATTACACCACCATGCTCTCAGAGTAAGGCCCTCACTGCCTCTCCTCCATTATCTGACTCCCCTCTCCCTCAGATGCCCTTGATCTCTCTCTCTCTCTCTGTCAATCCGTCTACAATAAGTGACTCCAAAGAAGTTTAGCATACATAATATAGAGCCTTCTGCTCCTCTCTTAAGCCCATTGGGGTAGCTAGCTAGCCTGGTTGTGCAGCATTCTTTCTGGTTTATCCAGGCTAGTAGCTAGCGCTGTCTCCTCCACTCCTCTTCCTGACAGAGCTGCTAGCTGTCCTAAACAGTGTTGCCAACGATTTTTCTGTGAGAATCTCTATTGGCTGCTTGATTTGTTGCTAGAAGTCGCTAGATGACATTTTGCATTGCCGCGTCTACGTCACAACACCAATTGGCCTTGCTGCGGCACAGCTGTGGTCCCCTACGTCGCGTTTTTGGCCCCTCTCCTGCTGCAAACCTTCTTCCCTTGTGCTTCTCTGGCTGTGTGTGCACCGTTGCTGTTATTTTTGTTACACAGACAGCTTCTCCCATTCTCGTTTGTGGCAGAATTATGATTTTTGTTACACAGACAGCTTCTCCCATTCTCGTTTGTGGGAAAAGTCACTAAATGCTATCAAAACCGTAGAAACTCCCAGTAGCAAAAACTCCCCAAAGGTAGCCTGAAAAGTTGCTGAATTTGTCGCTAACCTCTTTTACCAATATAAGTCACTGGCGGTGTCTGAAAACTTGATAAATATAGCAGCAAAGTCACTAAATTGGTAACACTGATCCTAACTAACCGAGAGGGCCTTTAATCACTGTGGGCCCAAGGGGAAACTAGACTGGTGTCAGGTGATCTTTCTTCCCCTTATTGAGAGCTGCTGTGATGTCATAGTGATGGACAGGACTGGACTGGTGGTGCTTTCAAGACAACTGGGAACTCGAGGAAACATGGTCAAATCATGACGTCAGTGATCTTCAGGTCGGAAAGTCCGAGTTCTAGAAAGATGCCAGAGTTTCCAGCTTGGAATTCTGAGTTGGATGACCATTCCCAGTTGTCTTGAGTTCCGTGTTCAGAGTTGTTACACTGAATCCTGACAAGGGCCCCAGCATTGTCTTACATCAGATAGCACCACAACCCTGCCTAAACTGAGTTCATTGGTAGGTAATTTGTGACATGCCGCGTTAGAATGACGGTGTCTGATATAAGACATTGAGGGTTAGAGTTGGTTGTAAGGCAGCTGTTGATTCCTGTGTCTGTGTTGTGTCTGTGTTGTGTCTGTGATGTGTCTGTGTGCCCAGGTCCTGGCCCTGCCCAAAGTGAGGTAGTGATTGTGGCACCTCCTCAGAATGCCACAGTGGTGCAGGGGCGTCCAGCAGTGATGGAGTGCATGGCCCAGGGGGGGCAGCCCAAACCCCTGGTGTCCTGGAGCAGACATGGTAAGACTCTCTCTCAATCCCTCCCGAGTGGTGCAGCGGTCTAAGGCATTGCATCTCAGTGCAAGAGGCCGATAGTCGACAAGTACCGTAAGGGAAAGTTGAAAAGAACTTTGAAGAGAGATGGTCCCTGGTTCGAATCCAGGCTGTATCACATACGGCCCTGATTGAGAGTCCCTTAGGGTGGTACAGAATTGGCCCAGGTTTGGCCGGGGTAGGCCGTCATTGTAAATAAGAATTTGTTCTTAACTGACTTGCCTAGTTAAATGAAAAAATAAACTCAATACCAATGTCACAATGAGAGCCTGGCCAATACTTTGGTACTAAGCTCCTGTGTTATTCCTGTAATATCATCTTCATTGTGTTTCATATTTCTACCTTTGCTGACAAAACTCCCATCATCACAGAGGTCTTACAGTGCCACCTAGTGGCTGGATATGCTCATTATACTATTCTGTGATTTGACGTTCAACTGCTGAGCTGCCTTGAAATGGCAGTGCCTAGTGTTGTGTGCATGAAACTACTGTTTTTAATTGCTTTAGTTTGGTCTTTTCTGGTATTTTTTTCTCTGAAATCACTTGTCTCTTCTCTGTTCCTTTCTGCTCTTTCTCCTGGACACAGACGGGAAGCCCATCGCCACCGACGTGGTTGTCCTGGAAACCAACCTGGTGATCCCCAACACGCGGCGTTACCATGCGGGGGTCTACGTCTGCCGTGCCAACAAACCCAAGACCCGCGAGTTTGTCATCGCTGCGGCTGAACTGCATGTGCCAGGTAAGAGGAAGAATATGTGAGTGTGAGAATGTGGTATAGATTGCGTGTTTGGCTTCGATCTTAGATCTCTGATTTGTATTTTTGGCTTCGTTCTTAGATCTCTGGTCCTCTAGTAAATTGTAATATATATGCTGCTGTGAAGGATTTTTTCCTAAGAAGGATGTTTCTCTATTTGCATTCTCCCAGCCCCACCAGTGATCCTCCAGCCCCCAGAGACGGTGTCTCTCTCTCGGGGAAACACAGCCAGGTTTGTGTGTAACAGCTCTGGGGAGCCTCCCCCGGCGCTGCACTGGCTGAAGAATGGCAAGCCGGTCAAGTCTAATGGACGGGTGAAGACCCAGAGCCCTGGGGTGCTGCTCATCAACCAGCTGGGCCTGGACGACGCAGGGTACTACCAGTGCATCGCCGACAACGCTCTGGGGACGGCCTGCGCCACAGCCAAGCTGTCTGTCATTGTGAGAGAGGGTCTACCCAGCCCGCCACACCAGCTCTCTGCCACGCCCCACTCCAGCACCACCGCCCTTCTCACCTGGGAACGGCCCGAACACAACAGTGACCAGATTATAGGCTTCTCTGTGCACTACCAGCCCACTTCAGGTGTGTGTGTGTGTGTGTGTGTGTGTGTGTGTGTGTGTGTGTGTGTGTGTGTGTGTGTGTGTGTGTGTGTGTGTGTGTGTGTGTGTGTGTGTGTGTGTGTGTGTGTGTGTGTGTGTGTGTGTGTGTGTGTGTGTGTGTGTGTGTTTGGCCTGTACGTACGACATCTATGCACAAGGATGCTAACTAGTTTCAAGTGTATAGGCATTAACATACATAGGTTCCTGGTTCCTTGATAGCATGGTAGAGAATGACACTGTCAGGCTGAGTGTGTCCTGTGCTCCTGGTAAAACACAGAGCTTGTATGGTCCACAGGCTCTGATCACATGGAATACCAGTTTGCTGTGAACAACGACACCACAGAGTACCATGTGAAGGAGCTACTGCCACACACAGCCTATACCTTCTACGTGGTGGCCTACTCCCCCATGGGAGCCAGCCGCCCGTCACGGCCCGTCACCGTGGAGATGCTGGAGGACGGTGAGTAGACCAAAGACCTCACTTCTCAAAGGAAAATAACAGAGACACAGTTAGATCTAATGCATCCATATGACAGCCTACATGAGTCATCATACACTTGAGAATAAAAAGAACGTATGACACGGTCAACTGTAATACAACCTATATTATACGTGAATTACGCACCTGAGTAGATTTTGTTGCCCGTCAATGTGATTCTACTTTGTTGCTAAGAGATAATGTAATGAATAAAGTGGTTTAGTAGCCTGTGGAATAGTATGGTTGATGTATGGATACTAAGAGTGTCCTGTACCTGATCTGACATGCTCTACTCCCCTGTGCCCCTCCAGAGTATATGATAGGCTACTTAAGTCACCTGACACTAGATCCAGGGTTAGCTGTACTGCAAACTATATGACACATTAATACTAAGAATGTCCTGCCATGCTCTACCCCACAGTACCCAGTGCCCCTCCACAGCTGTCCCTGCTCAGCACCTCTCCTACAGACATCAGAGTGATGTGGCTGCCCCTGTCCTCCCAGCACAGCAGAGGAGCTGTCACCCGCTACCGCATCGACTACTCCACACTGGAACAAGGCGAGCACATCGCCATCTACTGGCACGGAGGCCACAGTACTACACTGCTGCCCTGTGTTATTAGAACGCTGTCCGGTATTAGAACGTGGTGGTTTATGTTTCAGGAAGGCACAAAGCCTCAAATCAATGCATGATTTATGCAACCATAAAGCGTGTGCATCTAAAGTTAGGATTCCTGTAGTAGAGAATGATGTTAATTATGGCTGAATGTGTGCCTGTTTGTGTGGCTATGTGCGTGTGTTTGTGTATGCCCTGTTGGCATGTGTATCAGTATGCAACAGCAGAGAGACAGCCAGGCAGTTGCTGTTGGGGAGTGTGTCCTGAATGACTACAAAAGACTCTTAAACTCAGTCACACATTTTGGCTCTAAGAACAATTGTGGATTCTAAGTATTAAGTATTGAAGAGTGGCTTGGGGTATAAGCCCAAAGCATAAAGTGTTATTTGTTCTATCCATGGTATACAATGAGTCATCAGGTCTTGCATAATAAGATAATAGAAAATAATGAAGATGGGCTGCATCTTATGTATGTGTGTGTGTTTACTGCAGTGGACAACGTGTTTTCTGTGGAGGTGGGGGGGAATGAGACTCAGCTTACCTTGCGGGAGCTGCAGCCTAACCAGGCCTATCGACTGCGGATGGCGGCGGGAACGGGAGCAGGCTTTGGTGTGCCATCTGAGTGGGCTCAGCACCACACACCAGCCCACTTTAACCACAGCATGGGTGAGACCTCGCACCCTGCCTTCTCTCTCTCTCTATATATATATATACAAACACCCCTCTTACATAAGAACATAGCCCAACAAACCCCGAAACACTCTAAATAAAACACCCCCTGCCACGTCCTGACCAAAGTACAATAACAAATAACCCCTTTACTGGTCAGGACGTGACACTCCTCCCCAACTCACGGCTATATATATATATATATATATATATATATATATATATCACACAAACACATACACACCCTTCAACTTCAGCATCAATAGCCTACACTATGTGAAAGTATCCACCACAATAAGTGACCCGACCCGGTATGGTCCTTATTTATTTAACCTTTTATTTATCCAGGTAATCTCATTGAGATAAAATCTCTTTTTCAAGAGAGACCTCGTCCAACCAAGACAGCAGCAGGGGGGAACAAAGTTTCAGACACATCTCAGGCCTACTGTAATAACTTACAGACAGAAGCACACCATAAACAAATTATAGACGTAGACAAATAGATATCCAATAATATTATTATTATCCTTGTCCATAAGAGCAGCCTTCACGTTCCCATTCTTAACCTGTAACTAAGTATACTAGCACTGAAAAGAACACTGCAACCTTCCATTCATGCTGACTGTCCATGGCTGGGCAGTGTCATGTTGTGAATACACCTACACATTTGCATCAGCCATACAATTACTCTCCATTCAGGGGGAAGGCTGACTCTGTGCCTCTTACAATGTGTGTGTGTGTGTGTCTGAGGTTCTTGGTAAAGGCAGAAGATCCATTTCTAACAAATGGACAGAAATCTATTCAATCTTTTCTATACAGTGACTGAGCTCTCACAAATGCCCTTAATGCACAGAGGAAGAAAATCTGTTAATGCACAGAGGAAGAAAATCTGTTAATGCACAGAGGAAGAAAATCTGTTAATGCACAGAGGAAGAAAATCTGTTAATGCACAGAGGAAGAAAATCTGTTAATGCACAGAGGAAGAAAATCAGTTAATGCACAGAGGAAGAACATCTGTTAATGCACAGAGGAAGAACATCTGTTAATGCACAGAGGAAGAACATCTGTTAATGCACAGAGGAAGAAAATCTGTTAATGCACAGAGGAAGAAAATCAGTTAATGCACAGAGGAAGAACATCTGTTAATGCACAGAGGAAGAACATCTGTTAATGCACAGAGGAAGAAAATCTGTTAATGCACAGAGGAAGAAAATCTGTTAATGCACAGAGGAAGAAAATCTGTTAATGTACAGAGGAAGAAAATCTGTTAATGCACAGAGGAAGAACATCTGTTAATGCACAGAGGAAGAACATCTGTTAATGCACAGAGGAAGAACATCTGTTAATGCACAGAGGAAGAAAATCTGTTAATGCACAGAGGAAGAAAATCAGTTAATGCACAGAGGAAGAAAATCTGTTAATGCACAGAGGAAGAAAATCTGTTAATGCTCAGAGGAAGAAAATCTGTTAATGCACAGAGGAAGAAAATCTGTTAATGCACAGAGGAAGAAAATCTGTTAATGCACAGAGGAAGAAAATCTGTTAATGCACAGAAGAAGAAAATCTGTTAATGCACAGAAGAAAATCTGTTAATGCACAGAAGAAGAAAATCTGTTAATGCACAGAAGAACATTTCACTGAGTAGGACCTCATTGTCAGTTCATGTGAATTACAGGAAGCTGCTGAGGGGATGACGGCGTATAATAATGGCTGGAATAGATTGGAATGGTATTAAAACACATAGTAACAATGTGTTTAATGTTTGATACTGTTACGCTGGTTGTTTGAATGAGGAGACCAAGGTGCAGCGTGGTAGGCGTATATAATTTCCTTTAATAATGAACACCAACAAAACAAGAAAATGCAAAACCAAACGTAACGTTCTGCAGGGCTAGACAGCACAATGCAAAAACAACAGCCCACAATCTCAGGTGGGAAAAAGGGCTGTATGATCCCCGTATGATCCCCAATCAGAGACAACGATAAACAGCTGCCTCTGATTGGGAACCATACTAGGCCAACAAAGAAATATAAACATAGATTTGCCCACCCAAGTCACACCCTGACCTAACCAAATAGAGAATAAAACGGACTCTAAGGTCAGGGCGTGACAGATGCCATTCCATTAATTACTATAAGCCCATCATCCTCAATTAAGGCGGCACCTGTTCTAGATACAGGTCTATAGAATTACATTATTTAATGTTAAAGCCATTAGGAGATTGTCAAATTGAGTTGGTACAATAAATCAATGTCTGGATCTTGTTTTCTTGAATCATGTCATGCGCTCTAGTAATGTTATTTCACGCTGGCTCCTTGTTTGCTTTTCGTCTTTCCCAGTGATCTTTGCTCCCACAGAGCTGAAGGTTAGGGCCAAAATGAACTCCCTCCATGTCACATGGCAGCCCCCGCCCAATCACACGCAGATCTCCGGCTACAAGCTCTTTTGCAGGGAGATGGTTGGTGAGGAGCTGACCAATGGGGAGGCTCATCCTGAGAGGGAGCGGGTGAGGAGGATGGAGGCCCACACCATCAAGCTCCGCAAGAGGGTCAAACATCATGAGGTCTCTAGTCTGGGTGAGTCTGGGATGTTCACATGCCAGTGTTGTTTAAATCCCTTCCTACTGCTCCAGGTGATAATATCTGTATGGTAAAATGGTCATTATGCCAGGTGGTTCTGTATAATTTGGTGTGTTTCTGTGTTGAGATACGTTTCTATATATTTCTGTGTGTGTGTCAGTCCCTGACAGACTATATGAAGTGAAGGTGTGGGCCTTCAATAAGCAGACGGATGGATATGCTGCAGGATGGAAGGGTAGGACGGAGAAGGCACATGGCAAAGGTGTGTCTATTCATCGGTGTGTGTGTGTGTCTGTGTGTGCGTGCGGGTTTGTGTCATTCTATTCTGTCTGTCAGAGTTAAAGAAAGTCTGTACAATACCAATATTTGTGTGTAAACTGCCTGTGTGTGTTTTTGCAGCGCCCCCTAAGGGGAACCCCCCTCCCCTGCCCCCCAGCAGCATCAAGGCTACAGCCAACAGCTCCACATCCATCTGGCTGCGCTGGGAGAAACCTCGCTTCAGCAACGTCCGCATCATCAACTACACCGTACGCTGCAGCCCGGCCGGCATCAGAAACGCATCGCTTGTGTCCTACTACACCAGGTCAGTCAGGGACCACCACCCCAAACACAACACATCTCCTGGTCTCCTACTACACCAGGTCAGTCAGGGACCACCACCCCAAACACAACACATCTCCTGGTCTCCTACTACACCAGGTCAGTCAGGGACCACCACCCCAAACACAACACATCTCCTGGTCTCTTACTACACCAGGTCAGTCAGGGACCACCACCCCAAACACAACACATCTCCTGGTCTCTTACTACACCAGGTCAGTCAGGGACCACCACCCCAAACACAACACATCTCCTGGTCTCCTACTACACCAGGTCAGTCAGGGACCACCACCCCAAACACAACACATCTCCTGGTCTCCTACTACACCAGGTCAGTCAGGGACCACCACCCCAAACACAACACATCTCCTGGTCTCCTACTACACCAGGTCAGTCAGGGACCACCACCCCAAACACAACACATCTCCTGGTCTCCTACTACACCAGGTCAGTCAGGGACCACCATCCCAAACACAACACATCTCCTGGTCTCCTACTACACCAGGTCAGCCAGGGACCACCACCCCAAACACAACACATATCCTGGTCTCCTACTACACCAGGTCAGTCAGGGACCACCACCCCAAACACAACACATCTCCTGGTCTCCTACTACACCAGGTCAGTCAGGGACCACCACCCCAAACACAACACATCTCCTGGTCTCCTACTACACCAGGTCAGTCAGGGACCACCACCCCAAACACAACACATCTCCTGGTCTCCTACTACACCAGGTCAGTCAGGGACCACCACCCCAAACACAACACATCTCCTGGTCTCGTACTACACCAGGTCAGTCAGGGACCACCACCCCAAACACAACACATCTCCTGGTCTCCTACTACACCAGGTCAGTCAGGGACCACCACCCCAAACACAACACATCTCCTGGTCTCCTACTACACCAGGTCAGTCAGGGACCACCACCCCAAACACAACACATCTCCTGGTCTCCTACTACACCAGGTCAGTCAGGGACCACCACCCCAAACACAACACATCTCCTGGTCTCCTACTACACCAGGTCAGTCAGGGACCACCACCCCAAACACAACACATCTCCTGGTCTCGTACTACACCAGGTCAGTCAGGGACCACCACCCCAAACACAACACATCTCCTGGTCTCCTACTACACCAGGTCAGTCAGGGACCACCACCCCAAACACAACACATCTCCTGGTCTCCTACTACACCAGGTCAGTCAGGGACCACCACCCCAAACACAACACATCTCCTGGTCTCCTACTACACCAGGTCAGTCAGGGACCACCACCCCAAACACAACACATCTCCTGGTCTCCTACTACACCAGGTCAGTCAGGGACCACCACCCCAAACACAACACATCTCCTGGTCTCCTACTACACCAGGTCAGTCAGGGACCACCACCCCAAACACAACACATCTCCTGGTCTCCTACTACACCAGGTCAGTCAGGGACCACCACCCCAAACACAACACATCTCCTGGTCTCTTACTACACCAGGTCAGTCAGGGACCACCACCCCAAACACAACACATCTCCTGGTCTCCTACTACACCAGGTCAGTCAGGGACCACCACCCCAAACACAACACATCTCCTGGTCTCCTACTACACCAGGTCAGTCAGGGACCACCACCCCAAACACAACACATCTCCTGGTCTCCTACTACACCAGGTCAGTCAGGGACCACCACCCCAAACACAACACATCTCCTGGTCTCCTACTACACCAGGTCAGTCAGGGACCACCACCCCAAACACAACACATCTCCTGGTCTCCTACTACACCAGGTCAGTCAGGGACCACCATCCCAAACACAACACATCTCCTGGTCTCCTACTACACCAGGTCAGTCAGGGACCACCACCCCAAACACAACACATCTCCTGGTCTCCTACTACACCAGGTCAGTCAGGGACCACCACCCCAAACACAACACATCTCCTGGTCTCCTACTACACCAGGTCAGTCAGGGACCACCACCCCAAACACAACACATCTCCTGGTCTCCTACTACACCAGGTCAGTCAGGGACCACCACCCCAAACACAACACACCTCCTGGTCTCCTACTACACCAGGTCAGTCAGGGACCACCACCCCAAACACAACACATCTCCTGGTCTCCTACTACACCAGGTCAGTCAGGGACCACCACCCCAAACACAACACATCTCCTGGTCTCCTACTACACCAGGTCAGTCAGGGACCACCACCCCAAACACAACACATCTCCTGGTCTCCTACTACACCAGGTCAGTCAGGGACCACCACCCCAAACACAACACATCTCCTGGTCTCCTACTACACCAGGTCAGTCAGGGACCACCACCCCAAACACAACACATCTCCTGGTCTCCTACTACACCAGGTCAGTCAGGGACCACCATCCCAAACACAACACATCTCCTGGTCTCCTACTACACCAGGTCAGTCAGGGACCACCACCCCAAACACAACACATCTCCTGGTCCTGGACACAGGACAGTAGAAGAGATATCCAGCCTCTCTTGGAGGAAAAGGGAAATTCCATGTTTTTTTGTTTGTTTTTTTCACCTTTATTTAACCAGGTAGGCTAGTTGAGAGCAAGTTCTCATTTGCAACTGCGACCTGGCCAAGATAAAGCAAAGCAGTTTGACACATACAACCAATACAGAGTTACACATGGAATAAACAAAACATACAGTCAATAATACAGTAGAACAAAATGTTAAAAAAGTCTATATACAGTGAGTGCAAATGAGGTAAGATAAGGGAGTTAACCTGATATGGATAGGGGGCAGTATTTTCACGGCCGGATGAAAAAACGTACCCGATTTAAACTGGTTACTACTCTTGCCCAGAAACGAGAATATGCATATTATTAGTAGATTTGGATAGAAAACACTCTGAAGTTTCTAAAACTGTTTGAATGGTGTCTGTGAGTATAACAGAACTCATATGGCAGGCAAAAACCTGAGACAAAGTCAACCAGGAAGTGTAGGATCTGAGAAATGTAGTTCTTCTTTCTAGTCACTTTCGAAACTACAGTATCTGTGCTGTTACGTTGCACTTTCTAAGGCTTCCATTGGCTGTCTAAAGCCTTCAGAAAGTGGATTGAGCCTTCTCCTGTCTCTGGGCAGAGTATAGGAGCTCAGTTACTGAGTGGTCTGCCTGAGGACAAAGAGGTTGGATATGCGCATTCCCGCGAGCACGCTGTTTTTTCTTTTCCTCCTTGAATGAATACACTATTGCCCGGTTGGAATATTATCACAATTTTACGTTACAAATTCCATAAAAATTGATTTTAAACAGCGTTTGACATGCTTCTAAGTACGGTAATGGAACATTTTGACATTTGTGTCTCGAATTGCGCTCACGTGTTACCCTTTGGATAGTGACCTGAACGCACGAACAAAACGGAGGTATTTGGACATAACTATGGATTATTTCGAACAAAAACAACATTTCTCGTGGAAGTAGCAGTCCTGGGAGTGCATTCTGACGAAGATCAGCAAAGGTAGTACAATATTTCTAATACTAATTCTGCCGTGATGGCGAGCTATGTACTCAGAATATTGAAAAATGTGCTTTCGCCGAAAAGCTATTTTAAAATCTGACACAGCGATTGCATAAAGGAGTTCTGTAGCTATAATTCTTAAAATAATTGTTATGTATTTTGTCAACGTTTATGATGAGTATTTTTGTAAATTCACCGGAAGTTTTTGGTGGGAATACATTTTCTGAACATCACGCGCCAATGTAAAAAGCTGTTTTTGGATATAAATATGAACTTGATTGAACAAAACATACATGTATTGTATAACATAATGTCCTAGGAGTGTCATCTGATGAAGATCATCAAAGGTTAGTGCTTCATTTAGCTGTGTTTTGGGTTTTATTGACATATATGCTTGCTTGGAAAATGGATATGTGGTTATTTTGTTCTATGTACTCTCCTAACATAATCTAATGTTTTGCTTTTGCTGTAAAGCCTTTTTGAAATCGGACAACGTGGTTGGATTCAGGAGAGGTTTATCTTTCAAATGGTGTAAAATAGTCTTATGTTTGAAAAATGGAAATTATTGGATTTTTGAGGGTTTTGTATTTCGCGCCATGCGATCCCATTGGCTGTTGGCTAGGGGTTCCGCTAGCGGAACGTCGAGATGTAAGAGGTTTTAAGGCAATAAATAGGCCATGGTGGCAAAGTAATTACAATATAGCAATTAAAACACTGGAATGGTAGATGTGCAGAAGATGAATGTGCAAGTAGAGATACTGGGGTGCAAAGGAGCAAGATAAATAAATAAATACAGTATGGGGATGAGGTAGGTAGATAGATGGGCTGTTTACTGATGGGCTATGTACAGGTGCAGTGATCTGTGAGCTGCTCTGACAGCTGGTGCTTAAAGCTAGTGAGGGAGATATGAGTCTCCAGCTTCAGAGATTTTTGCAGTTCGTTCCAGTCATTGGCAGCAAAGAACTGGAAGGAAAGACGACCAAAGGAGGAATTGGCTTTGGGGGTGACCAGTGAGATATACCTGCTGGAGCGCATGCTACGAGTGGGTGCTGCTATGGTGACCAGTGAGCTGAGATAAGGCGGGGCTTTACCTAGCAGAGACTTGTAGATAACCTGTAGCCAGTGGGTTTGGCGACGAGTATGAAGCGAGGGCCAACCAACGAGAGCGTACAGGTCGCAATGGATGGTAGTGTATGGGGCTTTGGTGACAAAACGGATGGCACTGTGACAGACTGCATCCAATTTGTTGAGTAGAGTGTTGGAAGCTATTTTATAGATGACATCACCGAAGTCGAGGATCGGTAGGATGGTCAGTTTTACGAGGGTATGTTTGTCAGCATGAGTGAAGGATGCTTTGTTGCGATATAGGAAGCCGATTCTAGATTTAATTTTGGATTGGAGATGCTTAATGTGAGTCTGGAAGGAGAGTTTACAGTCTAACCAGACACCTAGGTATTTGTAGTTGTCCACGTATTCTAAGTCAGAGCCGTCCAGAGTAGTGATGCTGAACGGGCGAGCAGGTGCGGGCAGTGATCAATTGAATAGCATGTATTTAGTTTTACTTGCGTTTTAGAGCAGTTTGGAGGCCACAGAAGGAGTGTTGTATGGCATTGAAGCTCGTCTGGAGGTTAGTTAACACAGTGTCCAAAGAACTGCCAGAAGTATACAGAATGGTGTCGTCTGCGTAGAGGTGGATCAGATAATCACCAGCAGCAAGAGCAACATCATTGATGTATACAGAGAAGAGAGTCGGCCCGAGAATTGAACCCTGTGGCACCCCCATAGAGACTGTCAGGTGCGGACAACAGGCCCTCCGATTTGACACACTGAACTCTATCAGAGAAGTATTTGGTGAACCAGGCGAGGCAATCATTTGAGAAACCAAGGCTGTCGAGTCTGCCAATAAGAATGTGGTGATTGACAGAGTCGAAAGCCTTGGCCAGGTCGATGAATACGGCTGCACAGTAATGTCTCTTATCGATGGCGGTTATGATGTCGTTTAGGACCTTGAGCGTGGCTGAGGTGCACCTATGACCAGCTCTGAAACCAGATTGCGTTCGGAGAAGGTACGGTGGGATTCGAAATGGTCGGTAATCTGTTTGTTAACTTGGCTTTCGAAGACCTTAGAAAGACAGGGTAGGATAGATATAGGTCTGTAGCAGTTTGGGTCTAGAGTGTCACCCCCTTTGAAGAGGGGGATGACCACGGCAGCTTTTCAATCTTTGAGAATCTCAGACGATACGAAAGAGAGGTTGAACAGGCTAGTAATAGGGGTTGCAACAATTTCGGCAGATAACTTTAGAAAGAGAGGGTCCAGATTGTCTAACCCGGCTGATTTGTAGGGGTCCAGATTTTGCAGCTCTTTCAGAACATCACCTATCTAGATTTGGGTGAAGGAGAAATGGTGGGGGCTTTGGCGGGTTGCTGTGGAGGGTGCCGGGCAGTTGACCGGGGTAGGGGGAGCCAGGTGGAAAGCATGGCCAGCCGTAGAGAAATCTTATTGAAATTCTCAATTATAGTGGATTTATCGGTGGTAACAGTGTTTCCTAGCCTCAGAGCAGTGGGCAGCTGGGAGGAGGTGCTCTTATTCTCCATGGACTTTACAGTGTCCCAGAACCTTTTTGAGTTAGTACTACAGGATGCAAATTTCTGTTTGAAAAAGCTAGCCTTAGCTTTCCTAATTGCCTGTGTATATTTGTTCCTAACTTCCCTGAAAAGTTGCATATCACGGGGGCTATTCGATGCTAATGCAGAACGCCACAGGATGTTTTTGTACTGGTCAAGGGCAGACAGGTCTGGAGTGAACGAAGGACTATATCTATTTCTAGTTCAACATTTTTTGAACGGGGCATGCTTATTTAAAGAATCAGATTAAAGAAGCGCTTTTCATTGAAATGTAATATTTATTCCACAATGACTAAATCTATATTCAGGTTATGAATGGAAGGAAGGATGTGCAATTTTTCCCATTTGTGACTCTTCATTCATTCATTTTTTTCTCTCCTAAACTGTGTTTTGCAGCTCTGCTCAGGAGATCCTCTTGGGGGCGCTAAAACCCTACACCCGCTATGAGCTGGCTGTGCAGTCCATTGGAGGAGACGTGGTTGGTCCCTTCAGCAGCACCGTGGAGGAGTCCACTCTCACTGACAGTAAGTCTGTACTGTTCTCATCAGTGTAGTGGAAAAATGTGTGCATCAGTGTAACATATTGGTGGATGCTTGTATTCAATATGCTCTGTCGCTTACTTTCTCTTTCTCTGTGAGGGTGTTTTTGTTTCTGACAGAGGTGTGTAGTTCGTTGGTGTATGTGTTTGTGTGTTTTTGTTTTACTATCCTTGTGGGCACCAGAAGTCCTCACAAGTATAGTAAAATAATTAAAATTTGGACTAGTGGGGAGATTTTGACGGTCCCCACAAGGAAAAATGCTATTTTAGGCTTAGGGGTTGGGTTAGGGTTACAATTAGGGTTAGAATTAAGGTTAGGGTTAGGAGTTAAGGTTAGGTTAGTTTTAGGGTTAGGGGGTTTGGGTTTATGATTAGGGTTATGGTTAGGTAAAGGGTTAAGGTTAGGGTTAGATTTAGGGTAAGAGAAAATGGGAAAATAGGATTTTGGATGGGAATCAATTATTTGGTCCCCACAAGTATAGCAATACAAAACTGTGTGTGCGTGTGTGTGTGAGAGAGAGAGGGAGAGAGAGGGAGACTGAGCAAGTGTGATTGAGGCAGGTTAACAGAGAAGGGATTAATCTTTAGCAGCGTAGGGAGATAATTGGCTGTAATTAAATGTCCAGATGGAAGTGGCCCTTGTGTTGGCCAAGAGCTGTCTGGGACAGGGCCCGTCAATCAGTTCAGCCAAGTGGTGTCAGGGAGGGGCCAGGAACGAGGGCTGATCTAGGATCAAGTCCTCTCTGTCCATATAATCTTATTCATTACGATCTGAAAGGTCAAACTGATCCTAGATCAGCATTGAGACGCTTTGTGAAAACTGGCCAGGAGGGGCCAGCCAGCAGAGGATTCATTACCAGAGCAGCGAAGTAGGGGTCTGTGGTTTGACACAGCAGGGGTAGCTGCCTGCCGGACCCCATACTACCACCCTCTGTCACCTGAGACCCAGTCCCTGCCCTCAGCCCTCCCTCTATGACCAGGTGGCAAGGGCACCTTGTCCCAGAGGGGTGTCACACCTGTCCTAGCCAGCCACACAAAGCCTGTGTGGCCAGCCCGCTGTGGTGCTTTATTTCTGTGGTGTGATTACTGACTTCACCCCCTGTGTTCCCAGTACCCTCCACCCCCCCAACGGAGCTGCAGCTCAGTGCCTTGGACTCCTCCTCTGTGTTGGTGAACTGGCGTCCGCCTGTGGAGCCCAATGGCATCATCATCAGCTACAGGATCCTATACACCATCAGCCTCAGCCAGCCTGAGCATCTGTGGAACAACCTCTCCCAAGATGGTGGGTGGGTGGCTGAAGGTACGGCTGTTGCGGGGAGCTGTGTGGGTTCTATAAGTGGATGCAAATGTGACTGTTAATGACTCACACACACTTACCCTCTCTCTCTCTCTCTCTCTCTCTCTCTCTCTCTCTCTCTCTCTCTCTCTCTCTCTCCCCCCCCCCCTCTCAGGGACAATCATGAGTGCTGAGGTAACAGGGCTGTCTAGTGGTACACAATACTTCTTTAAGATGAGGGCGTCCACTGAGGTGGGAGTGGGGCCTTACTCCCCAGTGAAGGATGTGCGCACTCCTCCCAGGAAATATGGTGAGTGGGTCTACTGTCTACACATACTGTGATGGTGTGCGTGTGCGTCATCACTTACATAAGTATCTCCCAACACTCTCAATCACACACACACACACACACACACAAACACAGAGTCCTTTAAAGTGGTTAATCCATCCCTGCCAGTGGGGGAGAGAAGCCTGCAGGAGGCTGTCGCTTTGGGGAGCCTGTGTCATATCTCTCCTCCCTCTCTGGCCTTCTGAGGTGAATTTTAAAGGGGTGGCCTCAGCAGCTCTGTGAATCAACTTCATATCTGACTTTGAGAAGCAGAAGAGCTGTGGATGAAACCTTGTCTATAACCACAGTGAAGGGGCCTGTGACAGAGCGGCTCATTCTATGGGGGCTTGGCAGGGGAAAAGAAAGATGGATATGTGCACACTGTTGAATGCTACTGCAGTTCCGTCTATTTGTAGCCCAATTACACTTTGTCCGTCAGAGAATAATGAACACAACAGCCAAACTCGAGCATCTAGAAGCAAGCCAGGGGAGAGCTCCATTCAGAAGCAAAAGGTCACAACATTGGAGCTAGTGGAGTCCATCCTCCTCTGGTTGGCACAGGGCATTAGCTGAAACCACTGAGATGTAGAAAGACAGAGTAAGATGAGTAGCAGGTTTATTCTGGTCCTGCGGCGTTGCCCCATATTCAGCTCCATCAGACAGTCCTGCCAGTAGTAAATGCAATGTGATTGAGGGCGAGATGGATGGATGGTGGGCGGGCGAGAGCGGAGCGAGCACCATCTGTCCTCTCTCCACTCTGCTGCCAGACAGACAGCCATTGCCCAAGCTGAATTAATATCTCCCTCCCAGGAAGTGTGAATTGGTTCCTTCATGGCCCGCTGAAATTGATTGAGGGGTGACAGAATGGGTTCTGCAGAATTTTTGGAATCCGGCTGTCATCATACTGCATATACAGTATATTATCATTCATCCTCCCACTTACCTTCTGTTCTCTAACTGCGTCCTGTGCTGACAGGTTCAGACACTCATCCAGTATCTTGTCTGTTTTCTCTCCCCGTTTCCTGCATGCCTTCCTGGGCTGTTCCCTGTTCTCTATAGAGCTGGACATCCATGCAGTGACAGGCATCATAGTTGGTGTGTGTCTGGGGCTGCTCAGCATTCTCCTTTGTATGTGTGTCAGCTTCCGCAACGGCAAGGCCAGGTAAGAAGAGGCCACTTGAAAGCAAATGACCGTCTATTTTAGTATGTCTACTTAAGAATGTACGTCTAGGATTTGAGGATCATTAAGCTTTCACTGGAATTGTAAGATTTAAGGGAAAGTGTGTGTGTGTGTGTGTGTGTGTGTGTGTGTGTGTGTGTGTGTGTGTGTGTGTGTGTGTGTGTGTGTGTGTGTGTGTGTGTGTGTGTGTGTGTGTGTGTGTGTGTGTGCGTGTGTGTGTGTGTGTGTGTGTGTGTGTGTGTGTGTGTGAAGCTGCAGCAGCAGAGAGACAGACAGGCAGATGTTGTTGAGTGTGCCCTGAAAGACAGAGCACCACGGATGGCTGCTCTTGGTCTATTATGAAGCTGTGCGGTTAATGAGCAGGAAAGAATATGAAACAAAAGTCATGTTTCCCTGCATTGGGTTTGGCAGGGAGAGCAGTAAACTGATTCAAATAGAAGTGGAGGATTTGGAAATGTTTTGTATAGTTACAGTATTAGGGTGACTTGTGTGTGAAACCCAGGGGGGGTCCATGTTTTCATGCTGCACATTTGACATTTCAGATTTGAATAATTTTGAATAATTTTGCATTAATACGGAACAGCTATTATTACTGTCTGTTTTGGTATTTAGCTCAACTGTTTGAATTCCAGTGTGTACTATAGTGAACCCAGCTAGCCATCACAATTTGAGATGGAGTGACAATATGTTGTTCATCCTACTGTTATAGTTGTAATGACTGTCTATGACAATGCATTCCTCATATTTGTTTTTAAAGGGATACTTCGGGATGTTGGCAATGAGGCCTTCCTTTGTCTACTCCCCCAGAGGCAGATGAACTCATGGATATCATTTCCATGTCTCTTTGTCCAGTATGAAGGAAGTTAGAGGTAGTTTCGTGTTAGCGCCATGATTGGAAGTCTATGGGTATCTGCTTGCGTGCTAGTATATACCCATAGACTTCCAGGCATTGCGCTAACGCTAGTTAGCAATGGCTCGTGAAACTACCTCCAACTTCCTTCATACTGGACACATAGACATGTACATGGTATGCAAGAGTTCATCTGCCTCTGGGGGAGTAGATAACGGGCCTCAATGCCAAAATCCCCAAGTATTCCTATAAAAACACAATTGATAATCCTTGTTTTTATACTGTGCTCCGAGTTTAAACCATGTGCAGTGACATAACCCTGATCCATAACCCGTGACCCTCCCCTGTGCTGTGTAACCAGAGAGGTGTCTGGAGGGCTGGACTCCACAGCTCTGCCCCCACAGTACCGCCGTGGGGGTAGGTCTGTGCCCACCATGGTGCCAGAATGCAGTGATTGCCATGAGCTAGAGACCCTGATGCCCCTGGGCAGCCTGGACCATGAGCATGACCGCGCCCAACCCCTCACAGAGCCCACTGAGGAGCACAGCCTCATGGGTAATGTAGGAGTAGGGGACGATGCCCTAGGAGCTGAGCTCAAGGTGAGTTGTCAGGACACTGGATACCACACTAGACACAACTACAAATATAGTACTTTTCAAGGTTACTTGTTGAGTCGTGTTTTTCTTCTGACCTTGTCATTCTCCAGGCTGCTTGGAATGGGTCAGTTAGTCGTCACTGGGCCAACCGGATCACCAAATACAGGGATACCATCACAGAGGACTCTCCAACGCTCAACAATGGAACTTTGGACATGGCCAACACAGAGAATGGCAAGGTATGTGAGCAGAGTGTGTGTGTGTGTCACTGCACGTGTGTGTGTTTGTGTGTGTGTGTGTGTGTGTGTGTATGCGTGTGCACAAGAATAAAACGGAGATGGGGTAGAAAGTGGTTTGTGTGTGAGCGTGGTGTGTGTCTGTGTGCGTGCGAGCGTAGTTTGTGTGTGAGCGTGGTGTGTGTGCGAACTTGCGTGCGTGCGTGCGTGTAGAAGAGCAGTAAGAGATGGTGTAGAGGTAGAGTGGTTTGTGTGAGAGCTGAACAGGAAGTAATGAAACAGTGAACGAGGTGTCAGGATGACGTATAGCTAATTAGAACGTGACACTCTGGCTGAAAGCTGAATGAGCCGCTTGATCATGCGTCTGATAAATTAATTACTCTACCACTGTTAAGGCGCTCTCATACCCTTCAAAAGTGTAGGAGGGGAGAGCTATAATTAATCTATAATGAATCCCTCATTTATTTTGCAGTCACACCACATACCACCGCTGCTCTATTTTACTGGTGACATTTCGGTCGTATTCTCAGTGATTTTATTTAGAGAATGGTATGCAGTTCAGAAAGCTGGATAGCATAACATGAAATAATGACTGTTATAATTGTATTATGGCTGCCTTTCAGTTATGATTGATACCACTGGTGTAAGGTCATTTACAGTTGTATGTTAATACAGAACAACAGGAGTACAAACACACTGCCTTGTAGGACTCGACTGTTACATGGGCTGACTGTATGAAATGAAATGAAAGAATGAAATGTCTGCTAACTGTGTGTGTGTGTGTGTGTGTGTGTGTGTGTGTGTGTGTGTGTGTGTGTGTGTGTGTGTGTGTGTGTGTGTGTGTGTGTGTGTGTGTGTGTGTGTGTGTGTGTGTGTGTGTGTGTGTGTGTGTGTGTGTGTGTGTGGTTTCAGGGCGACCCTGAGGACCGACTGGGCTCCTCCCTCTGCAGCAGTAACCAGGTGGAGGCAGAGGTCATAGTTCACTCTGAGCTGAACGACCTGGAGAAGGAGCAGCAGGAGGCGAGGAGTGACAAGGATGAGGACTCTCAGGCCACTAGGGGGCCGTCATTGTCCGAAGCAGCTTACTCCCCAGTCAGACAGCCTGCCCAGGCGGCACAACATCCAGGGGAGCCAGTCAGACAGCCTGCCCAGGCACCACAACATCCAGGGGAGCCAGTCAGACAGCCTGCCCAGGCGGCACAACATCCAGGGGAGCCAGTCAGACAGCCTGCCCAGGCACCACAACATCCAGGGGAGCCAGTCAGACAGCCTGCCCAGGCGGCACAACATCCAGGGGAGCCAGTCAGACAGCCTGCCCAGGCACCACAACATCCAGGGGAGCCAGTCAGACAGCCTGCCCAGGCACCACAACATCCAGGGGAGCCAGTCAGACAGCCTGCCCAGGCACCACAACATCCAGGGGAGCCAGTCAGACAGCCTGCCCAGGCACCACAACATCCAGGGGAGCCAGTCAGACAGCCTGCCCAGGCACCACAACGTCCATTACCAGGGGAGGAGTCCCTAGAGACACAACCCCTGCCCAAGGTCCCACCCGGCCCTGTCCTGGAGCCAGTGTCCAATCACAATGGGCAGCCAGAGGGCACAGTTGGGGGCATGGTGGGCGTGGCAGCCCAGCTGACTGTAGATATGGGGCGGCATACGGGAATGGGGCTCACCAACGGCTTCCACTCCACCAAGCCCCTGCGGACAGGGCAGGAGACCCTGGGGAACGGGGACTCCAGACACTGCCCCCCTCTCCCGTCCCCCTCTCCTTTCGTCAGCACCGGCCTTGTCCACTCTAACTCTGCAGCGCACAGCTACCTGTGCCCTTAGCAAGAGGAGAACCAAACCCCCACACCAAGACCAGTTGGACTTTTTTATTTTTCTCATCCATGATGAATCAAATTTTTTTTTTTTAAAGCACCTCAGTATCTGATTTTCTTCTTCCTGGCTCAGTTTTATAGGTACTTTGAATCCATTGTTTTATATGTGTATATATACAGTATATATTTTTTTGTGCTAGTATGTATGGGTATTCATTTTGTTGCATAGCAGCAGTATGTTAGTCTGGCCTTACTCTGTGCTTTGCTACAGGCTCTTGTTACAGATGACGGAAGCATAATGTAGAAAGGAGTCTTGACCTGTTGGACTCTGAGATTGAGCGTGGGCGTGTGGTACTTCAAGACCTACCTTTGGTCAGCTGATGATGGTGGAGAGGCTCTTGATTCAGCACCATGGATGAAGATCGAGCAGAGACGTGACCATGTGGCCCTTTCACTCTCAGTCTGGCCCCTTTCCAATGACTGAGCTGTTCCTATTGGCTGTTCCACTGTATGGATGCTCCTGCCCCAGCACCAGGAAAGAAGCCTTATATTTAGACACTAAGAGTGCAGACCTCTTGTCTCTCTCTCTCCAACCTCCTGCTGTCTCAGGATCCACACACATTCCCTGACTGGGGGTCTCCCTGACTGGGGGTCTCCCTGACTGGGGGTCTCACTGACTTGGGGGTCTCCCTGACTGGGGGGTCTCCCTGACTGGGGGTCTCCCTGACTGGGGGTCTCACTGACTTGGGGTCTCCCTGATTGGGGGTCTCCCTGACTTGGGGTCTCCCTGACTTGGGGGTCTCAGGTGCCTAATATTGTAGGTGCATTTTTAACCTCTGTATATTTATATAGATGATTATATTCAATAAAAATGGGACAAATATGTTGAAAATGAAGAAAAAGTTAAATAAATGAGGCAATTGAAGAAAATTTGAAGGAACCGCATACAGTACCTGTAGTTGATATAGGTTGCATTATTTTGGGGGGAGGACTAGATGAGACATGTCGGTGTATGACAAAATAACACATCTTACAGCAGTGGTCTCCTGGTTTTGCTCCCAGTCAACAGCACTACCTCATTTATTTACAGGATGGTTTGTTGGTGATTTTAATTGTGTCATGCAGATAGGTGCAACTTTTAGAATCTGCTTTTTAACTGTTTGATTCATAGCCTTCAATACTTTCAGGAATAACTTATTGTCCTCGTCTTTCTATATACATCAATGTGTATTACCTACAGGAAATGACACGTATGGTACATAACAGACTGTCTCAGATCCCTGTTTATTGCCCTTTTCCTCATTATCGGTTGTCCCCATTAGATCTGGGTTTCCAGCTGTCGTCACCCCCCCCCCTCAATGTTACATCTACTTTGGACGGGAGAAGAAAAACATTTTTAATTTACCAGTTACCTCAAATCACTTTTCACCTTAGGTAAATCATGCAGCAGTTTAGTTACCAGGCCTGCTATATGGTAGCTTGTTAATAGACCTACTACAGATGAACAAGCCTCCTTTGGGAGGCCTCACCCTTTGTGATGCCATCCTTTCTCAGCTGTGTCTGAGCTCCTCCCTCTGCAGGTGAGAGGGGGATGGAAATATCCTAGAGAAATAGACCTAGAAACCACTTGTATTTTCAGCCATATTTACATTCTTTCTTTGTACTTTTGACTCTCGCCAGCCTGAGGTCTTTCACAGTACCACATGTAAAGTCTACACCCCTTTGAACTTTTTTTCACATTTTGTTGCGTTACATAGTGGAATTAAAATGGATTTAATTGTCATTTTTATATACTCTGTAATTTTAAAGTGGAAGAAAAATTATAGATTTTTTTAAAGATTAATGAAAAATAAACACTAATATACCTTGATTAGGTAAGCATTCACCCTCCTGAGTCAATACATGTTAGAAACACCTTTGGCAGTGATTACCGCTGTGAGTCTTCCTGGGTAAGTCTCATAAGATCTTTGCAAAATCTTAAAGCTCTGTCAAGGTGTTGGGGATATTGGCTAGACAGCAATTTTCAAGTCTTGCCACAAAAAAATTGTGCAGATTTAAGTCAAAACTGTAACTTGCCCACTCAGGAACATTTACTGTCTTCTTGGTAAGCAACTCCAGTTTAGATTTGGCTTTGTGTTATAGGTTATTGTCCTGCTGAAAGGTGAATTCCTCTCCAGGTGTCTGGTGTAAAGCAGAGTGAAGAAGATTTTCCCCTAGGATTTTGCCAGTGCTTAGCTCCATCCATTTTCTTTACATCCTGAAAAACTCCCCAGTCTTAGCCAATGTCAAGCATACCCATACCATGATGCAGCCACCCCCATGCTTGAAAATAAGAAGGCAGTTACTCAGTGATGTGTTGTGTTGAAATTGCACCAAACATAAGGCTTTGCTTTTAGGCCATAAAGTGTATTCATTTGCCATGTTTTTTGCAATATTACTTTAGTGCCTTGTTGTATACATATGCATGTTTTGGAATATTTGTATTCTGTATATTTGTATTCTTTTCACTCTGTCAGTTAGGTCATTATTGTGGAGTCACTGCAATCTTGTTGATCCAGCCTCTGTTTTCTCCCATCACAGCCATTGAACTCTAACTGTTTTAATATCCCCTTATGGCCTCATGGTGACATCCCTAAGCAGTTTCCTTCCTGTCCTGCAGCTCAGTTCAGAAGGACGACTGCATCTTTGATGTCTCTGGGTGATTTAATACATCATTCACAGCATAATTATTGACCATGCTTAAAGATATATTCAATGTCTGATTTGTTGTGGTTACCCATCTACCAATCACTGCCCTTCTTTATGAGGCTTTCCAAAAGTATACATGGTCTTGTAGTTGAATCTGTGCTTGAAGTTCAATACTTGACTGAGGGACCTTACAGATGCTGTATGTATGTCAAAAATCAGTTCAACCCCTATTATTTCACACAGAGTGAGTCCATGTAACTTATGTGATTTGTTAAGCCAAATGTTACGTCTGAACTACTTTAGGCTTGCCTAAACAAATGGGTGAATACTTATGCAACAACTATATTTTTGTTATTTAATTTGTATTAATTTGTAAACATGTGTAGAATTTTCTTTTCACTTTCACATGGAGTATTTTGTGTAGGTCAATGACAAAACATACAATTAAATCTACTTCAATCCCACTTTGTAAGGCAACAAAATGTGGGAAAAAAGGGTCAAGGTGGTGTAGACTTTATATTAGCACTGTAAATAATCCTTCTGACAAACACAGATCCTCTATTTTGTATTACCCTCATGTTTTCATTTCTTCCATTATAGCATTTTTAAACAAGCAACTTTATTATTTTATTGAACATAATGCATGCTTACATTTCTTATAGTTACCTTTTGTGTACCCTAACAAAATATTTTTTTCTTCAAAACACAAGGACAAGAATATCTTGTCCTACTTTGTGTGAGGCTTTTTGTCTAAATTAGAGTATGCCTACATCAAAGACTATACAGGTATAATGGGCCTGTTGTAAACATGGCCCGAGACATTGAGTCTTATGGTCTGTCAGATGAATGAGGACTCAGCTAGTCCAGATAGGTGCTAGAACTCAGAGGCATACAGAAGAGTCTCATAACTAAAGCATTCCAATTTTATACTTTGAACAGACCTCACTCAGGATCAGGCATGCTCAAACTTTATCTAAGCAAAATAATGTCAATGTTGTGTTCTCATCTTACAACCCCTAAATGCATTGAAAACACAATACATTCTCAGTCTCGTACACTACATGCTCCTGTTTTGGCTTTTTTTCTCAAGACGTATCCTTCTGGTCTATTGAGAACAGCACTATCTTCCAGAAAACGTTCTCAGTCCATCTATAATCTATACAATTAGTCCAGTCATTATGGACGCAAAAGTCATTTTAGAAATGAGTCATTGTGCTCTGATTAACTCATTCAGGTTTATTTAGTCAGTTACATTTTAATGAAAGGTGTCCACCAAATACAATATTTAAAAGGACTGTGTGTACAGTATAACTACCAATATCTATTTTAGACTGTGAGAAGGTGACTGTTTACAGTTCATTTGAATCTCACAGGGGTACAGTATGTATTGTATATTTGCAACATTAGAGAAGGTGTTACATGTTCTTTACTCACATTTCTACTGAAGCGTCTGTTTTTAACATACACATCTTGTAGTGTCATTCTCAGCTCTGTTTCAAACTCTTACTCAAGGGGCACCTATTGCAGCGGCTTTGTGTGGTCTGTTGAAAACAGAGCCAACGTTGAAGACCTAAAACCGCCTCCAGCGTAAAGAATGTGTTTTCTCACTGAAGAGGTTCAGTTAGTTATTTTTACTATTTCCTTCTAACTACATATCTTACAGTACATAGTGTTCCTTACTGTAAGCATCTTTGCCCAGAGTAAGCGGATATGATGCTCAATGTAGTAATATCTTGCTCTAATCTGATCAAATATGCACATTAGTTCAATAACGGGATCCTCACTTTTTATATAACTTTTATCAATAGAATACCTCGTTTTTTCGGTGGCTTGTTAATTTAATGAAGATCATTGTTAATAAGGAAATTATGTTTATAAGAATCCTTTTGTGGGAGCCAAGCTGGCAGAAGATGACGTAATACAGTAGACTGCTTATCTTGTCTTATCTCAGCTGGAAATATCACTTGTTGCAGTGGATTTATTTTTGACTCTAAGAATAAACCCTTGAGTGGTGAGTGGATGCAGGTGCAGGGCAGGGAGGTGGGGGGGGTGATGTGAAGAGAGGGATGAGGGCAGGGAGGTGGGGGGGGGGGGTGATGTGAAGAGAGGGATGAGGGCAGGGAGGTGGGGGGGGGGTGATGTGAAGAGAGGGATGAGGGCAGGGAGGTAAGGGGAGGAGGGTGAAGGAAAGTAGGGGTGAGGTTAGGGAAAGTAGTACAGGGAAACCCCTGTGATATCAGTGCCAAGAAGAGTGGAGTTGTGGAGCGGTGATTGATTGTTGAAGAGTAATGTCTACCTGCAGGTCTTACCTCTCAGTGCAGACATTTCTGTAGAATACTGGTCTTTACTGTTCCCTACTCAGGTGGCCTGTCTTTGCATAAAAGTGTAGAGGAACACGCCAGCATGTACAGTATACCCGACTCTGAAGTATGTCATTAGTTGTCAAACAAAACCTCACCACAAACGCTGATACACAGATTCTGATCAAAGTTTCTGCTAAATGGCATATATTATTTAGCTTTTAGTTTTGTAAAAAAAAAAAGAAAAAGATCAATGTATTCTGGCTCTGTGTCCTCTCTGGTGCTTTGTGGTGAGCTACCTTGTCCAGTGATGTCACATTTGTGCATTCTTCTTCTACTTCTTAACCAGCTGAACTGTGCTTTATCCAGAATGTCCAATCATAGAGACCCTGGTCTTGTGCCACCAGCAGATCTCAGTCTTTTTTTTAACAGTACATTATTTTCAATGTGTCGTATGTATGCGACCTCTTTCACGTCATACTCACTCGCGCTATCATCGTCAACTCTTGTTGTTGTTGGAGCACTTCTTGTGAATTAGCACTTCTATTATCTTCATATGTGTATGTGTGCAGGGTCTTGAGAAAGCATTTGCGTTGTGAAAGTGGTAATAACATGTTGGCGGCGGTATCGCTGCGTGACAGAGGCAGTAGAGGGTGTCTGAGTGAGCCGGTGCTACATTACGTACGTCGGGCAGTGCTCTGATGCGCTTACCTCCCTCTTGCACAGTGTGTCGTCACAGCCATCCTCGCTGATTACTACACCTGTCCACTGCTAAACACCTGTTCACCACTACACATGGCCCCTGCCATGTTGGCATCAGCTTTGCACAGTAATATGTCTTCCCCTTTTTATGCATTCCAGCATTGGTTTATTAAATTGTTATGGAAGTTGGGGCCATGGCAACTTCAGACTGTCAGTCTCAAAAATGTCAAGAAGTGCAATTTAACTTGGTCTTTAAAAAGTGAGAGGAGGTTTGTGTTAGCGATAAATTCCTGACGAAACCTTCAGTTTTGGAGGTGGCTGTAACATATACTCTGAGTGTACAAAACATTACGATCACCTTCCTAATATTGAGTTCCACCCCTTTTGGCTGGATGTCCTTTGGGTGGTGGACCATTCTTGATACACACAGGAAACTGTTGAGCCTGGAAAAACCCAGCAGCATTACCGTTCTTGACACACTCAAACCGGTGCGCCTCACACCTACTACCATAGCCCGTTCAAAGTCACTTAAATATTTTGTCCTGCCCATTTGCCCTCTGAATGACACACATGCATAATCCATGTCTCAATTGTCTCAAGGCTTAAAGTTCCTTCTTTAACCTGTCTCCTCCCCTTCATCTACACTGATTGAAGTGGATTTAACAAGTGATATCAATAAGGGATCATAGCTTTCACCTGGATTCACCTGGTCAGTCTAACTCATGGAAAGAGCAGGTGTTCCTAATGTTTTGTACTCTCAGTGTACATGCGGCTGGTCAAAGTTGTGGACATGGATGAGAAGTAATCTTGTTTTTTTAGAAGTTTATCCACTGTGTTACCATCAGTGAACTTGTCAAACTCACAGCAACTCAAGATATCTGAGCAAACTACTGTTGTGTAAATAAAACATCTTAATAAAGAGAGGAGGATAACTGAGCAAAGATTTGTCTGACTGTTTGTAACCCTTCTTTGACCACCTTCTGATAATCTTTGGTCTTGATGTTTCACTAATATTACAGTCACCCATGAACAACCATGCACGGATACTTATGGCTATGGAGAGTTCTGCCTTGACTGTTCTTGGTTCTCTGTTCCCTGTGTAACCGGTGTCAGTGCCCAGCTAGCACATAAGATCAGGTGTGGGTGGTATTGGTGGCCAACACACCTGAACACACTTAACAAAACAGAGGACAGAAAGTTTTGTTGATGTGAGAACAGAATGTATATGTTTTTAAATAACATTCTTAGAAAGTTCTTTCAACTTCACTGTTTTCTTCTGGTTTTTATGGAAAGTTCTTAATGTTCTGAGAACATGATTTTAAATAGAGCCATGAGGAAACCTCCAGAAAACGTTATACTGAAGTACTGAAATTCCCACAGAAGAACATTATTTCTTTAGGTTCTCTGAACATTACTTTAAATAGAACCATGAGGAAACCTGTGGGAAATGTTATGCTGATGTACTGAAATTCCCAGTGTAAGGAGTGTGTACTGGCGGCAGAGAAGTCAGACGCAGGAGAACAAAACCTGTGTTTCCAAACGGCGTAGTTTAATAACAAAAAACTCACCGGAAAACAGAACAATTAAATAATGGGTACTTAACCCAACGCACACCAGGACAGCCGTGCACAAGCACTTACAATAAACAATCACCGACAAGGACATGACAGGGAACAGAGGATTAAATACACAACATGTAATTGATGGGATTGGAACCAGGTGTGATGGAAGGCAAGACAAAACCAAAGGAAAATGAAAAGCGGATCAGCGATGGCTAGAAGGTCGGTGACGTCGACCGCCGAACGCCGCCCGAACAAGGAGAGGGACCAACTTCGGCGGAAGTCGTGACACACAGAACGTTGTTTCTTAACTATTTGAGAACATTCACAATGTCAAACCAGTTGGAGAACATTTCTAGGACATCACCAAACATTAAATGTAACCACGTTTGAACTTTTAAGGAAACGTTCTGTTAAAGTAATGAAATACCAAGAACATTTATTTTGTCAAGTTCCTCAAATGTGCTGAGAATGTTCCAAGACCAAGCAAATATCCTGCACCATTCACAAAATGTTGTGGGAAGGTTGTATGCAAAATAACCATAGGACAACCAAACTCTCACCAAGCTCTAAGAAACAGATGGTTCTCAGAACGTTATTGAGTGCTTGTTTTCATTTGAAATTGGGTCTGTTTGAATAGACTAAATTGAACAGCTTTGTATGAGTTTAAAAAAACATGGCATGCTAGCTCCATCCTGGTGGTGCAGTGGCCTAATTCCATGGATAAAAAACAGAAGATCATAGGTTAGAATCTCACTGATGCTGTGCCACAATAAAGAAGAAATGTGTTTGCATGATTAATACCCAAACAAATTAATTGCCATGTGTCCTATCTGTGCTTGGGGTTGAAAACTGTTAACCTAAGCTAGTAGTGATATTAAAAGTCTTACTGAAACATTAGTTGACCTCCAAATAACCTTAAAATGCCCTTCAAAATATTTACATTTAGAGAACGTTCTCAGAACATTATTAAATTACCTTCAAATAACCTTTAATTTCTGTCCTCAGATCATTAATAAAACATGTGGTTTTACTGGTCAGGAAACTTATGGCTTCGTTCCCAGAACCAATGGGAAACCAAAAACGTACATTCCCACAACTCTCAATTCGTTAGGTGGAACACAGGCCATACACTAAAATAGGAGAAACATTATGCACACACTGTAATTATATATCATTTCAAGAATAAAAAATAGCCCAACTTGTCATCTTTGAAGAACTTAGTAGGAGGTATGTGTAGATTTGTGATTACAATAGTTCACCTTGGAGAAAAACAGAGGCTTTATCTTTGAACATTTCTCACACGTATCCTCTCCTACACATGACAGTCGGGTAATGTTGCAGACTTACAGTAGGTCTATTACTTGGTTCCATTAGGCTACCTCAAACTGAGGCACCGGGCGCTTAGAACAAGAGAGGGGGGTTAATAAGATGTAAATTACAACCTCCAAGATTGCAATCACACCATAAGAGGTGGGCCTATTAAGAAAATCAAACTGTCCATTACTAAGGATAACTAATGAAAATGACGTTTGCATAGTAGGATTGCCTTACGCATAGTAACATAATGGAGTAGAATAACAACTTTAGTTTAAAATCATTTTGTTGTGTGTTGGGTATATGGAGATTAAAGATACAATATTATCATGAAATGAATGAAAGTGGACAGAGCTACCCTAAAGAGTAAACAAAGTCCATGAATAGGCATATTTATAGTTTTAATGCCAAAATGTGATTGAGCCTTTCTGGACCATAGGCTAGGCCTACCGTATGCTATAAAGGTGTTCATGCAATATAGCAGTACACCACAGTTAATTTACAGGCTACTTTACAGGCTACTTTACCTATAGGTGTAACCGATGTGAAATGGCTAGTAGTTAGCGGTGGTGCGCGCTAATAGAACGCCGCAGCCCGTCTGGTGTTCAACCTTCCCAAGTTCTCTCACGTCACCCCGTTCCTCCGCTCTCTCCACTGGCTTCCAGTTGAAGCTCGTTTCCGCTACAAGACCATGGTGCTTGCCTACGGAGCTGTGAGGGGAACGGCACCTCCGTACCTTCAGGCTCTGATCAGGCCCTACACCCAAACAAGGGCACTGCGTTCATCCACCTCTGGCCTGCTCGCCTCCCTACCTCTGAGGAAGCACAGTTCCCGCTCAGCCCAGTCCAAACTGTTCGCTGCTCTGGCACCCCAATGGTGGAACAAGCTCCCTCACGACGCCAGGACAGCGGAGTCAATCACCACCTTCCGGAGACACCTGAAACCCCACCTCTTTAAGGAATACCTGGGATAGGATTAAGTAATCCTTCTAACCCCCCCTTAAAAGATTTAGATTCACTATTGTAAAGTGGTTGTTCCACTGGATATCATAAGGTGAATGCACCAATTTGTAAGTCGCTCTGGATAAGAGCGTCTGCTAAATGACTTAAATGTAAATGTAAATGTAATAGTATTTCAATCAGTGACGTCACTCGCTCTGAGACCTTTTGTGGCGCGATGGTTGGGGGGTGTCGGGGGTCCCTGGTTCGGGCCCGGGTTGGGTCGGGGAGAGGGACGGAACCTACACTGTTACATTGATGCTGTTGACCCGGATCATTGGTTGCTGCGGAAAAGGAGGAGGTAAAAAGGGGGGTGAGTGTAACCGATGTGAAATGGCTAGTTAGTTAGCGGTGGTGCGCGCTAATAGTATTTCAATCAGTGACGTCACTCGCTCTGAGACTTGAAGTAGGGTTTCCCCTTGCGTTGCAAGAGCCGCTTGTTGCGCGATGGGTAACGATGCTTCGGTGGGTGTCAGTTGTTGATGCGTGCAAGGGTCCCTGGTTCAAGCCCGGGTTGGGGCGAAGAGAGGGACGGAACCTACACTGTTACATAGGCATATCCTGAAATATCACCTTCTAGATTTACAGTTACAGTAACTGTAGTCTGGATAACAGTATTTTTAGCTAACATTCCACTCCTGTCATTTGCCAAAGAGACTGGCCTTTCAGCAATCTCAACGTTCAATATGCAGCCGGATTTACGGTGCAGTTGATGATTGGTAGTTGGAAACATAGAGATCCTATTCAATTCTTCTAATTCTTAATTATATGGTTGGAAACAACATTGATATATTCAATGACAACGTTATGGAAGATGGGGTGCGCGCAAACTTGGCGCAATATAGAATTAGAATTTTAAGAACAACAAACAATGTGAGGAGGCAGGATCAATGAAAGACCATGTTGTTTAAAATGGCTAGAGAGGACTCCGTAATGAGAAAGAAATAATGATATATGCAAAAATATTAGCCTACAAGATTTAATCGAGCTACGTTTGCTTCAGTAGCATGAGAGGAAATAAACTCAGAACTCACCTGTCTTCATTCCTCGCACATGCAGATCATCATGACTTGCTTACATTTTTACAATTTTGTTATGCTCATTTCAGTTAAGTATTATTTGTACCTCTCTTAAGGAAACTTTCTGAATGGACATAGAGAGAATTAGCCAAATGACAGGAGTAGCAAGGTGTGGAATATATCGCCTAATAGCTGAACAGAGGCGGCAACTACGCTATAACGTCGCTTCTATTGGGGAATTCCACCTGGTGACGCTCTGCGGATAAACTGCAATAATGTTCCTCACCGTTAGATGTCACTCTTCTTCTCTTGGTCGACCATGTTACAGCTTTTTTTTCAACGATGTGATCCGAAAGTGGTCCAGAATAATTGATGGACAATAAATCACTGAAATGTCGAGCAGCATAAGGGATGATTTGTGAGCGCACTTTGCCATTGTTGTTTTCATTTCACATTTTAACACCTTCAACAAAAATCATGTTTTCATTTCACATTTGAACACCTTCTCCAAAAATTATATTTCAGTTATTTGTCCTTTGACTAACATGATGTATCATTATATTTCATAATACTAGTAATAACACTCAACAGATAACAGCATTGTTCGAATATTATTCATAACATTAAGTATTATGATTTGAATTAAAGTATCATTATAGGCCTAAGCTACACATTAGAAATCATGAAATTAATGTTAGGCTACAACAAGCAAACGTTTATACATTTGGCTTAGCCTATAACGATGGGAATCAATTATTTGGATACAGTACTCTAATGGTACAAATTATTGTATAATCTTTTTTTAAAACATAGATCCACTTGCAAACTAAACATAGCTTAATAGTGGCTTTACTATATGCCTTGTGAGTGCAGAGGTCTGGTCGCTTTTGTTCCCAGAGTAGACTCCTAAAAAAAAAAGAATTAGCGAATGCAGTAGAGGGAGGAGGGGAGACAGATGGAAGAGAAGTGTAGTTCGTGGTAAAAGCTACAACGTGGATATGTGTGTGAGGCAGCGGCTCTGGGATACAGAGGAATAGAGGAGAGAGCACGAGATGCTGACAGATTCCTGATAGATGTGCAAAATGGCGCAAGCAAGTTCTACCCCTGCGAGCCACCAATTGTTGTAGCTCGGAACATGAAGAGCTAGCCGTATGTCTGTTTTATTCTGATCGCCTCACGTTGTTTTTTCAAGTATCGTAATATATTTCAAAGTGATTAAATGGCTACCAGAAGGCTCTGCCTTGTTCCATGCATTTTTGGATTACTCCTCAACGCTTTAGTCGGTAAGTGTTTATTGATATCCTTTCTAGGCTACTACTACCTCTGCAGGATAACACCTTTTTGGAACGGAACCGCCTTTTCCACCTATCAGAAGCTGGTGCTGCAGACCAAAGATAGTGCATAATATCTAGCCCTATATATTTCTATACCGTCTCCGCTGCAGACATGGTTGAACGAAACTATAGAAGCACTGACCATCTCTGCTGGCCGTGAACTTGACCATATTATTCTCTTGCGTTTATTCCTTGAACGTTCATCTTCTTTTGGGGAATTCAGTTCCATGCAGCGTGTTTATTATATTGGTGTGTTTGTGAATGTGTGCCAATGTAATTTAGAAACCGATATTTGTATATCAAGGGTCTCACACTTGAGTAGGTGGTGATGTGTAGCTGGCACGAACTTGTTTGACACTCTTTGAAAATATTATCATATTATCCTATATAACAACATGGATGTTGCTTAAAAAATGAATATTGAATCCATGCGCCCTTTGGTTTTATTGTATGTAACCACGTGCAGCATCCTTCGTCCTAGAAACCACATAGGTTAACCCACATAGGGTCTGTTGCATAATTGTATAATAACCACACACCCGGAAAATGATATAGGTAGATGATGATGATGATGATGATGATAGGCTCCTACCATTGTAGCCTACGACTCGAACCAAGAAAAAGTGATAGGCTAATAATGATCATAATTATGATGATATTGATAATAATAATAGCCTAATAATAGGCCTAACAATAATAATAATAACAACAATAGGTTATGAGATGATTTTGATTTTATGATGTTTAAGTAGGCTATCCTATTAATTGAATGTGTTAAAAATAAGAATGATAATTGTTTATACCCATTATGGACCATGTGGTTCTTAGGTGTGTGTGTGTGTGTGTGTGTGTGTGTGTGTGTGTGTGTCCTGTTGTGTTGATTTGTGCCAAATACACTCTGAAAGACTAGTATCTCCTTCCTTTCTTTCTTGGCTGTGGTCACTATGAATCCTTACCATTGATGCACTCAAACCAGCCTTTTATGCATTTATGGAATGTTATTACTTTTTTTAAATTATGAATTCCCAATATGTTCTGCCACTTGTCTGTATAGAGCATATTAGCCTTTTTTATCAGAGCACTGAGCACTGCTGCGCTTATCATCTGTCATAGGGGGAGATAGCTTTAATTGAGCTAGTCTTTGTGTAGTCAATTTATTGCTGTGAGAATGAATGAAAAAGACAGCAGTTATTGCCCGCTGAGGAGAATATTTATACAGATGAACTTCTTTTTAAAATGTTCTTGGCTCCTTTGTTCAGTATGATTGACAGTTTTTAGTCCCTCAATGCGAGGCCCCATTTCACAGCATGTAACCCGGATAGAGGGATGCTTTTATGATGAGCATCATGCCATAGAGACCCACAGAAGCCCACCACCCATGTAATAACATTTCCAGTAAAGGCTGGAGCAGTAGTATGGAGGGTGAGAAAGGAGGAGTGAAGGAGTAAGGAAGGAGGAGTGAAGGAGTAAGGAAGGAGGAGTGAAGGAGTAAGGAAGGAGGAGTGAAGGAGTAAGGAAGGAGGAGTGAAGGAGTAAGGAAGGAGGAGTGAAGGAGTAAGGAAGGAGGGGTGAAGTAGTAAGGAAGGAGGAGTGAAGGAGTAAGGAAGGAGGGGTGAAGGAGTAAGGAAGGAGGAGTGAAGGAGTAAGGAAGGAGGGGTGAAGTAGTAAGGAAGGAGGAGTGAAGGAGTAAGGAAGGAGGGGTGAAGGAGTAAGGAAGGAGGAGTGAAGGAGTAAGGAAGGAGGAGTGAAGGAGTAAGGAAGGAGGAGTGAAGGAGTAAGGAAGGAGGAGTGAAGGAATAAGGAAGGAGGAGAGGAGGAGTAAGGAAGGAGGAGAGACGGAGTAAGGAAGGAGGAGTGAAGGAGTAGGGAAGGAGGAGTGAAGGAGTAAACATCAAATCAAATCACATTTATTTATATAGCCCTTCTTACATCAGCTGATATCTGATGCTGTACAGAAACCCAGCCTAAAACCCCAAACAGCAAGCAATGCAGGTGTAGAAGCACGGTGGCTAGGAAAAACTCCCTAGAAAGGCCAAAACCTATGAAGAACCCTAGAGAGGAACCAGGCTATGCAAATGCATACATTTTTTATTTGAGGCCTTTGAGTTCTTTGTGTGTCGCTAGTGAGTGACTTATAAGGGAGTTGTTGTGATGTATTCTAGCCGCCACATCTAAGAGAAATGAAATAGTTTCAATTGATTTGTTTCACTAATCCTGCAAAGATTGAATCATTTTTTGTGCCGTTTAAAGTTTCAGTCTATATGAGGAAGACCACAGAACCACTGAGGTAAGGTGTATGGTTAGAAGCTGTAGTGAAGCCTGAATAGAACAGTCCGTTTTTTGTTTTCATTCTGCAAGGTATGACCAGAGAGGTGTGCACTGTTAGATGTTTGTTCAAAATAAAGACAAATAGCAACAGTAACAACAGCAACAACAAAAAATCGTATTGGCTGAGCAACAGCAACGTCTCCCGATTAGCATAAATCTTTCTTATTGGTTGTTTGGATTTGAATCGTGAAACAAATGATTTTGTTAGTCACATTCACTATGAGGATGCTGTTGTTGTTTACTTGTGTTATTCTTGTGAGCTTCATCTTAGACCCTGTCAATATAATTTGATAGCCTGTACACACAACTGTTATTCTATGTTTGTTTGGTGAAGGATACTGATGAGTAGTCTACACAGAGACCTCACCTATCCCATAGGGAATGACCATGTGTTGACAATGTTATGGACACATGTCAGACCGCCGGACTACCTTTTAGATGTATGAAATGTACATTTTCTTAGAGCTTATAGTGGGACCATTGTTAGTGCACATTTCTTGTCAATATCATCTTCCTGGTGTGATTTAGTCTGTGGGTCAGTTTATTGCTTAGATAATTGAAAGGCAAAGGGCACCCTGTTGCAGCTGTGTGTGTGTGTGTGTGTGTGTGTGTGTGTGTGTGTGTGTGTGTGTGTGTGTGTGTGTGTGTGTGTGTGTGTGTGTGTGTGTGTCCGTGTCTGTGTGTTTATGGTATGAGGAGAAAAAGGAATGTCATTGATTCATAATTGACATGGGTAGATGCCTGTGGATAGGTATACAAACATAGTCTTTACTTACAGGGTCTACCCTAGAAATAAAGATAATGTTTTGATCTGCCACGGCAAAGTGCTATAAAAATAGCTTTTTACTTTAGACCGTAGAATTACAGTTATGGATGTTACAGAGTCTGATTGGCTGCTGTCGGAGATAGTCTGTGAGGTTGTAAGGATTAGGTCAAAACATGGATAGCCATTTCGAAGGAAGGACTAGGCTGAACACAAAAACTATAATTTTATTGTTATTTCCATTATTAGGAAAAACAAAGTCTGAAACAGAGTCTAATTTCTTGATCGAAGTCTAGCATGATACATTTTTGTCAACAGAAGCCATACTACTTTAGAACTACATAATTATAGGTAGCCTTAATACAGTAGTATACTGCATAGGCTAAGGCCAGGCACCACACCGAATACAGTATTTTTGAAACCTATGTATACGTATATCAAAATGTCCATTACTGTCACATTCTTCTTCGTCAGAAGATAAAGAGAAATCATTGTCGGACCAATACGCAGCGAGATCGTATGTACGCATCTTCTTTATTAAGGAAAAGAAGGGAAACCAAAATAAACACGTACACAAAACACAATGACGAATAACAGTCTGGTAAGGCACAAGGCTATACACAGAACAATCTCCCACGAAACACATACCTATATATAGGACTCTCAATCAAAGGCAACTACAAACACCTGCCTCCAATTGAGAGTCCAACACCCAATTACCTAACATAGAAATACTAAACTAGAGAGAGAACATAACCCAAAACCCGGAAATAATAAATCAAACACCCTTCTAAGCAAACCACCACACCGAACCACAATAAAACAAATACCCTCTGCCACGTCCTGACCAAACTACAATACAAATAACCCCTATTACTGGTCAGGACGTGACAATTACGAGTTGAATGTAGACACAAATATGAGATTATTATTATTACACATTTTCTGAAATATTGTATTAAAATATGTAAATGAAGCAATATATAGGTAACTGCCAAAATAAAGGAAACACCAACATAAAGTGTCTTAAAAGACTGTTTGGCCACCACGAGCCAGAACAGATTCAATTCAACTTGGCGTAGATTCTACTAGTGTTTGGAACTCTATTGGAGGGATGTGACACCATTCTTCATGACCCTAACACGGAACCCAAACCGGCTGCGCGCGCGCGCCATCGTGCATACATTTATTTTGTCCCCCTACACCAAACGCGATCACGACATGCAGGTTAAAATATCAAAACAAACTCTGAACCAATGATATTAATTTGGGGACAGGTCGAAAAGCATTAAACATTTATGGCAATTTAGCTAGTTAGCTTGCACTTGCTAGCTAATTTGTCCTATTTAGCTAGCTTGCTGTTGCTAGCTAATTTGTCCTGGGATATAAACATTGAGTTGTTATTTTACCTGAAATGCACAAGGTCCTCTACTCCGACAATTAATCTACACATAAAACGGTCAACCGAATCGTTTCTAGTCATCTCTCCTTCCAGGCTTTTTCATCTTTGAACTTATATGGTGATTGGCATCTAAACTTTCATAGTATTACTACACCGACCGGCAACACAGTTCATCTCTCAATCACCCACGTGGGTATAACCAATGAGGAGATGGCACGTGGGTACCTGCTATTATAAACCAATGAGGAGATGGTAGAGGCAGGACTTGCAGCGTGATCTGCGTCAGAAATAGAAAATACTTATATTTTAGCCTTTGGCAATGCAGACGCTCGTTGACGCACGCGAGCAGTCTGGGTGCAATAATTTAATAACATAGATTTCTAAATTTATTTTGCAACGCTCATGCACGCGATGCGAACGGTGTGGTCAGCCTGTAAGCATGATGGGATGTTAATAGCTTAATTAACTCAGGAACCACACCTGTGTGAAAACACCTGCTTTCTTTCTTCCAAAATACTTTGTATCCCTCGTTTACTTAAGTGTTTCCATTATTTTGGCAGTTACCTGTACATGTGCCTATTCTGCCTACAAGTGGTGTAAAATATTTAAGTAAAAATCATTTAAAGTACTACTAAAGTATTTTGGCGGGGTATCTGCACTTTACTTTACTATTTACTATTTATATATCATACTTTTATTTCACTACATTCCTAAAGAAAATCATGTACTTTTTACTCGCTACGTTTTCCCTGAAACCCAAAAGTACCTGTTACATTTTGAATGCTTAGCAGGACAAGAAAATGGTCCAATTACACACTTCTCAAGAGAACTTGGAGTGTGCCCCTGCTACCCCCACCCCCCAAAAAAGAATGGTGCCATCTGGTTTGCTTAATATAAGGAATTTGAAATTATTTATACTTTACTTTTGATACTTAAGTATATTTTAGCCATTATATTTACTTTAGATACTTAAGTATATTTTAGCCATTATATTTACTTTAGATACTTAAGTATATTTAAAACCAAAAACGTTGACTTTTACTCAAGTAGTATTTTACTGGGTGACTTTCCTTCATTAACATGTCAACTTCATAACAAACACTGGGGGACATCTATAAGTGGCAAAACAAGCTCTGTGTGCCCTTTCCAAAAATAATTAAATACATGTATGATTGACCCCCAAAAATGATTTGGGTGATTCCATGCAAGGATAGCCCCCAAAAGTGTTTTTGTATCTCAGATTGTTCTGACAATTCTTACGTAGAAACTTAATTGGTAGGAAGGATGTTTGACATGCTTCTTACATTTGTATCACAAACCATTTTTGAGAAAATCATAATGAAAGTGGCCATTTTAGGCCCTTTTTAGACCTGTATATGCCTGTAAGACCCTATGATCTGTGAACCGTACATGATACAGACAACATCTTGTGGTCACTTCTTATAGTTTGCTTTGAAATATAGAGAATGACTAGAATCTGAAAAACACATTTTCACATTAATTTATTCAACATAAAAAATTACCCATTTTAATTTAGCTTATTTTAGACATATTGTTTGGAGCAATATACTTTTCAAACATTTCAAACATATTTCCAGAGTGGGCTCTGGTACTTTTGAAGATAAGACATATTATAATATGAGAAATTGACATTATAGGTCATTAACCAATCACAGCCCTCCTTTAGGATTGTACATTCAGCAAATCACCAGTAGAGAGAGTTCCCTTTGAATCCATTTTCCCATTCACTGTGTTGGTGGTGCTCATAACTTAAAAATTAGCATAGAGCCCACTCTGGAAATTTGATGTATTGTTCCAAACAATGTCTTAAATTGAACAACATCAAAGAGGGCACTTTTGAGGTGTTAATATTTTGAATGTTGAATAAATGAATGTTTTTAGAATCTAGACATACTCCATATTTTAGAGCACACTATAAGGTATACAAAATTACACCAAGATGTTGCCTGTATCATGGACGAGTTGGCAATGGATGGTAGCCTACAGGGTTGAGTAGACTTGGCATTGAAACTGAGGAAGAGGTGGATGAGAGAGCCTTGCGATTTCACTGAGAAGGTGAAATAAAAGAGTGGAGAAAGTGATGAGACAAAGATAAGGCCCTGCTTCTGATATCTAAACAGTGTGAGGGATGACTAGATGGGTGGCTCCCGATACAATATTGCTATTTAAACGCTTAACACGTTTACCCTCATAATGTACTGTTATTGTGTGAGATAATTAGAGTTTTTTTAAAAAGTCTATGTTTTTTTGTACATCTGAAATTGAGACCTGCCTCTTGATTGCATTGTAATGATCTGATCCAGATCTGTGACTGTATGGGTCTGATTAGACAACAACAGCAGTGGCTGCTGAAATTGAAGTGCCTCATGTGACAAGGGACAAATTACCCAGGAGTGCTTTTTACTGAGAAGGAAATTATGGGAGCATTAAGTATGCATTGTTCTGCAGTGTTCAGGATGCTCACTCTCTGTGATTGATTAAACCAAGCTTTTTATGTGTTTTTGCACATAAACGTGATGCAGCTTTGACCGCTTCATTTCTAACCATGTTGATAAGAGCTTGGTTATTATTTAGCCAACTGCAGCAGTTTGGCTGTGAGGCTGTGGATGCCTCCCTCCCTCCAGTCCTTCGTACAGTAGCACGGTGGGTTTAATTGAATACCAGTAGTAAGCCTGAGCGCGAGCCACACTTAGCCACCACTAGTCTCTCTCAGCCTGGCAGGCTTCTGGTCTCCCACGGTGGTAATCCTAAACCCCAGGGTGCCCTTTCCCTTGTTAAAGGGAGCATTAAGGGGAGGGGTCTGCCTGACTGTGTGTGCCTCTTTCTCTGTCTCTTTGACAGTGTGTCTCTGCTCTGACCTCTGGCATCTACAGCTGTGCTGGCCTCTGTTCTCCTGTTCCACGCAGCACTGCACCCAGCAGCACAGCACACAACACACACATGGCCAGCCATCCCTCCCCTCCTCATCCATAACCCTGACCCCTCTATAGCTTAGCTAGGTGCTCAGTGCTTCTGCTGTGGCCATGTGCTGGTAATGCTGTCCATCTCTCTCTGTTTCTCTCTCTCCCCTCTCTCTCTTTTCTTGCCATCTGTTATTATACCTCTCCCCTTCTCCATTTTTTCCAAAGACAGTGTTGGAACCAGTCATGCATGTTCCATGTGGACATTCATTTTTAATGTCTTGGAGGCAGTCATCAGTGCTCTGTGAGAGTCCACAGACCTCCGAGTCTATCTGATGACATTGATGAGCCAATCAGTCAAAACTATCATTTGAAAACCTGCAGGACCCTGCTCTCTCTCCATGCTTTATTCATTTAAAAACCAACAAATTCATTGAATTCATCAGCTTCCTGTTCAGCTTAAAAGGACACACTGCAATGCGTTCATGAATGGCTCATCGCTGTGAAATACTGACATGATAATAACACAGAGTCAGTTTGTTGATGTTACTACGGGTGACGAAACACTACTTGCATTGAGATTTTATCTGGGTTTCTGATGCTGGATAACATCTATTAATGCCCTGTAACAGTTTTGAAAGCGTGACATGAACATCCCTTCTATATCCAGAGGGCAGAAACAGAGCCCTCTGTCTCCTAAGAAAATGTAATATGTAACACTTTTGTATCATCTAATGCTTTATTTGTGTCCAGAAGCATTTTAGTGTATAATGGGTGTTTTAGCTTCCATCATTGTTTTGCCCATGACAGGAAGCGTGACTGATTGCCTCTGTACCCGCGTGCTCTTTGTTTGCTGTTCATGTACTGGTAGCTGTGCTGACTGCGCTGGCTTCCTGTGTGTGCTGAACGCTCAGGCTTTGTTGGGGCAGCGGAGCAGAGAGCCCTGTGCAGGCAGCACGGCCAGCGAGGGGTTAAATATTTCACCACCCCCTTGTTTTTCAGAGACGGTAGCACTGATGTCTCTTTGGTCTCATAGCAGCTTTACCTACCTCGCAGAGAGAGCGGGAGGGAAACGGTTAGAAAGGAGAGCATGTCAATGAATTCCTTGTCTGCACCTAAAGGGGCGTATCCCTGGGCTGGAATTTGAGGGATGACGCCGGAGGTCCTCTCTGCTGACCCCTGTGCTGCCCAGATTCCTGGGTCCGAGGCAGGGACTGTTAGTGCTTAGTCCTTCAGCAGCTGAAACCTGATACTGAGAGCACGGAGGTGCAGGAGAGTCCGCTAAGCTTTACTTTTATGACGCCAAGTCAGGTCAGCTTGTTTACATCCTTTATTTATTGTTCTCTCTCCTTCTGTTCCCTCTCAGAACCACAGACACTAAAGACCTCGCTCTGGTATCATCGCCAAGCATAACTATTGATATTAATGAATTAATCAGTACCTCGGTAATAAGTCACAGAAGGGAAGTATGTGTGTGGGTGTGTGTGTAATACGAGCTTGCAAGTGTGAATTATTGTGTGCGCCTGTGTGTGTGTGTGTGTGTGTGTGTGTGTGTCTGCTCCGTTCTTGTTGTGTAAGACTTTATCATGACCAGGTAATCATTTAACCCTGCTCTCTGGCTCTGGCTGAGCTGATCAGAGAGAGGTGTGAGAAGAATGACAAGGATAGTTTCCTTATTTACACTGCCCTGTGCTCTCTGTCTCAGACCACATACACTGCACAAACTCACACACAGAGACCTTCACTGACACTAGATGGAAATATACTAAGCAAAAATAGAAACGCGACATGCAACAATTTCACAGATTTGACTGAGTTACAGTTCATATGAAGAAATCAGTCAATTGAAATAGAGTCATTAAGCCCTAATTTATGGATTTCACACGACTGGGAATACAGCTATGCATCTAGATACCTTTAAAAAATGGCCCTCTAATGGGCCTCAGGATCTCAGCTTCTTGATATGCCTCACCTGTCAGGTGGACGGCTCCAACCCACTGGCTCCAGGTCATCTATAAGTCTTTGCTAGAAAAAGCCCCGCCTTATCTCAGCTCACTGGTCACCATAGCAGCACCCACCCGTAGCACACGCTCCAGCAGGTATATTTCACTGGTCATCCCCAAAGCCAACACCCCGTTTGGCCACCTTTCCTTCCAGTTCTCTGCTGCCAATGAATGTAATGAATTGCAAAAATCACTGAAGCTTGAGACTCATATCTCCCTCACTAACTTTAAACATCGTCTGTCAGAGCAGCTTACCGATCATTGCACCCATACACAGCCCATCTGTAAATAGCCCACCCAACTACCTCATCCCCATATTGTTATTTATTTTTGTTGCTCTTTTGCACCCCAGTATCTCTACCTGCACATCATCATCTGCACATCTATCACTCCAGTGTTAATGCTAAATTGTAATTATTTCGCCACTATGGCCTATTTATTGCCTTACCTCCCTAATCTTACTACATTTGCACACACTATATATAGATTTTTATATTGTGTTATTTTTTGACTGTACATTTGTTTATACCATGTGTAACTCTGTGTTGTTGTTTTTGTCGCACTGCTTTGCTTTATCTTGACCAGGTCGCAGTTGTAAATGAGAACTTGTTCTCAACTGGCCTACCTGGTTAAATAAAGGTGAAATATAAGATTTAAACAGGGATGTAAACAAATTTGTGCACAAAATTTTAGAGAAATATGCACTTTGTACATATGGAAAATGTATTTTATTTCAGGAACCAGCTCATGGGACCAACACTTTTCATGTTGCATTTATATTTTTGTTCAGTGTAGATAGATGGACACTAGATGGAGAGTCCTCAATCAGCTCTCTCTCTCTCTCTCTCTCTCTCTCTCTCTCTCTCTCTCTCTCTCTCTCTCTCTCTCTCTCCCTCTCTCTCTCTCTCTCTCTCTCTCTCTCATATGTCACCAGGTCAAGGGAAGAGGAAAGAGTCTTCCAGTTATGTTACTGTAAGGCAAAGATGAAAGGAGTGCAGCAGATAAAAAGATGAAAACACGACAGTCCCCAGTGACCTTGGCCATAATCTTTAGCTTCTTTTTCTATCTGCCCTCAAAAGGTAATACTCGTGTCTCTGAAAAGCAGACAATTCGAAACCTTCTCTGTTGCATTCCACTATTGATCTGAGCAAATCTGTATTCAAGCCATTCAAAATGCAGTCGTTTGAGTTACTGACCTAAATTAATGTTTATTACAGCCTCTCTGTGCCAGCGGCCTTCAGGGCCTTAACAGCCTACAAACACCTTCTGAATTACATTTTATCCCTGGCAGAAGAAGCAGATTTCAAAGTGACAATCACATAATCGCTATCACCTTGCTCTTGGTGTTGATGATTGACCCTGCAGGTGATTACAGAGTAAGGAAACATCAAAGTGGCCCAGCAATATGGCTGGGAATTGCCAGGGACCTCACAATACGATGTTGTCATAATACTTATGTGCCGATACAATATGTATTGTGATTCCCACGATTATCTTGATATCTATTGGGATTAGATACTGTGATTTTATTGCGATTTGATGTTCCAAACATATTGCTCATCATATGTCTGCTGCAGAGGGACAAGAGAGAGCTATGAGAAAACAAGTTTGGATCAGTCATGGAAATAAAAGTGCTGAAAACAAATTGTCTCCCTATTTTAAAAAAAATGATGGAGAACTAGCTTTGAAGGACAAATACTGGAGTTTTGGTGCAAGTACAGCCAACTAGCACAAAAATAATATTGCGATATTGTCTAACGATACGATATATCAGCAAAAATAATATCCTGATATGCAGTGGTGTAAAGTACTTAAGTAAAAATACTTTAAAATACTACTTAAGTAATTTCTTGGGGGGGTATCTGTACTTTACTATTTAATTTTTGGAAAACTTTTACTTATACTTCACTACATTCCTGTTGAAAATAATGTACTTTTTATTTCATACATTTTCTCTGACACCCAAAAGTACTTGTTACATTTTGAATGCTTAGCACGACAGGAAATTGGTACAATTCACACACTTATCAAGAGAACATCCCTGCTCTTCCCTACTGCCTCTGATCTAGCGGACTCACTAAACACATATGCTTCATTTGTAAATGATGTCTGAGTGTTGGAGTGTTCCCCTGGCTAGCTGTAAATAAATCATTTCAATTAAATTGTGCCGCTATACAAGTTACAATTTTACCTTTACTTTTGATACTAAAATATAAACCAAATACTCTACTTTGACTTGAGTAGTATTTCACTGGGTGACTTTCACTTTTACTTGAGTCATTTTCTTTTAAGGTATCTTTACTTTTACACAAGTATGACAATTGAGTGCTTTTTCTGTTTCCTCCATCACTAGCCAGCAATGTGTGCTGTTTGATATGATGGCAGAACGAGACGGTATTGAGTGCATCATGTCTCAAAGGCAGTAGGTAGGTGGATTGTCAGCAACACATCAAGGTGGTTTATTATGGGACTGGAAGCTGGCAGACAGTAGCATGCACAGTAATCAGACAGTGTACAGTTATTGTGCTTTTTTATTCTATAGCACACATCAATATCTGTCACCATAACTCCATGGTTTCTTTGTGTTTAAAGGATTGACCAGTCTGTTCCTTCTACGTTCACCTGGCAGTCTATTCTCTTGTGCTTGTAGGTGTGGATAGTTCATTTTCACTCTGCTGGAAAGCATGTTCTTGCTAGTGAGTGTGAATGAATTCTCTTGAGACCAAACTCTAACCTAGCTGGCTAAGGCTGTTTGCTCATGAGCGCTGTGTGTATTTTCTGTGTAGCTGTGTAGGTGTAACGTGTGTATTTCTCTGCTATTTGTGTAGGTGTGACATCGGGAGCAGAGCTCTCCTTCACCCTGGAGCCCAGTGACATCATCGCGGTGCAGGAGCAGCCCCTCATGCTGCACTGTCAGGTGGACGGTATCCCACCAATCACCACGCAGTGGAGGAGGAACGGCATCCTCCTGGTGGATGACCAATACTACACCATGTTCCACAACGGCACTCTGCTGATTGGACGCTTCCAGAGGACCAAGTCTGACGGCTCAACCGATGAAGGGGATTATGAGTGCGTGGGCCAGAACTCCTTTGGTCTGGTGGTGAGCCGCAGGGCCAGGGTGCAGGCTGCCAGTAAGTGTTCCTTTAATAACCTTGTTACGGGGGTTATCACTGCCATGGTAGTACCATGTTATTACAATGTTATTGAAAAGCATAATTAGCAATCCCCAACATATTACCAACATTGGTAATAGGAGAGGTATTTGTTGATTGCTAGCAAGTATGACTTAATGAATACAATTATGCATACAATAACTCAATAATATGTAGGTTTAAGTTTAAATCTGCTGAACTTTTTGCCGTCACTATTGTTGGAAGGTGGCGAAATCTGCCGTTGGGTTTGTCAACCCTTGTCTACAGTATGTCTCTCATGTAGCCGACCGCTGCTGGATACGTGGCCGTACAGCCAGAGGAACCAGCGGGCTACTGTATTTACCAAGCTTTAATGTTGGAGCCACGTTATGTTTGGATCAGCCCAGTATGAGCGACTTAGGGAGCCAGGGATGTGATGGTTTGACAAAGAAGCCTTATTTCCAAAGGTACATTAGCATTTTGGATTTTGCCCTCCCTTCGTGTAATGTTGCATGTCCCTAGTAATATTTCATACTTAATCTGTGCTCTTCTCTGGAATTTACTATTAGCAAGCCTTCATACTTGGCGTTCACACTGCGTTGTTGTGCCTGCTGTAATCTCAATGTGTTGCTGATGGCCCTCTCGCTGGTTGCTGGCACCAAGATCAATTTTCTGCGCTCCGCTCTAGCCACAAAGCTCTTTTTTGGATTCACTTGAGTTCCACGTCAAGTGCTAAGCATTGGAACCATGGCACAGTGATAACATACTTACAATCTGTCTCTTTGGTGGAGAGAAAATGTGGCTGTTTGGTTCAGACAGTCTCTCAGAGCAGTCTCTATTGAACTCTATCCTTCTCTCTCTCTCTCTTTCTCTCTTTTTTCTCTCCCTGTTCCATTTCTCTCCCCCTCTCTCTCTCTATCACCGTCTCCATGTGTGTATCCCTCGGTGAATAAAAGCCATCCCCCTGTCCTCGAGCCCTCTGCTGTGTTTGACCATGTGGCTGTTGCCTTCCCTGTAGCTCAGTTGGTAGAGCATGGTGTTTGCAACACCAGGGTTGTGGGTTTGATTCCCACGGGGGGCCAGCACAGGAAAAAAAAAAAAAATGTATGAAATGTATGCATTCACTACTGTAAGTCGCTCTGGATAAGAGCGTCTGCCAAATGACTAAAATGTAAAAAAAATGTAAAATGTAAATGTTTGGAGAGAGATGTAGAACAGCACTGTCCTGGACACTGCCTTGTCTCTTCTTCCTGCCATGGCGTTTCTCATTCTGATACTGTGGCTATGTACACTGCACAGTGTATGTGTAGATTACACTGTAAACACACGGCTATTGCGTTGTCAAGGCTGTGCTTGACTTGACTGGAAACGGAAGAAAACATAGTGGAGATGGTCATTTAAACACATAGACAGTTTACACGGTGGAGTTATTCCAGGGGAGGCTGCTGGGGGGAGGACGGCTCATGATAATGGCTGGTATGGAGTCAGCGGAGTGGTATCAACCACATGGTAAACATGTTTTTGATGTGTTTGATACCAGTTCGTTGACTCCATTCCAGCCATTATTATGAGCCGTCCTCCCCTCAGCAGCCTCCACTGACTTAGTCTCAAAGGGAATGTGTTATGCTATGTGGCGCTTGTTATTTTCAGAAGGTCTTCTTGCTTCATGAGGCTTCGGGTCGTTGTAACTGAACAGTGAAGTGACCGTAGAGCAGAGGATTGGTGGTGTCTTAAGTAAGGCAGCCACAGTAATTCATGTGGTCTCCAAGCTTGTGCAGCAGCCTTTGTCCTTTAACGGCTAATAGAAGATCCTTTGTATTGAACTCTGTACGTTCATATGTTTGTTAATAAGGATGTGGTGTGCTCCAGTGCTCCAGTGCTCCATAGCTGTGCAGTGCTGGAGAACAATAGACAAACCCATGTGTTTCTGTGGAAGAAAGAAAAACGGCATATGTCAGTGACTTACACTGGAGAACAATGGGTAAATTGAATGTGCAGTATTCTTTAAAGAAAACCTTTGTGTTTACACACACGCACGCACACACACACACACACACACACACACACACAGACACACACACACACACACACACACACACACACACACACACACACGCCTACAATATAGTAACTCTAATGCACAGGCATCCACTCAAACCAGAGGTCATGGGGAGTAATCAAAGCAGCACCTTTGTGATACTGTACAGTTAAGCGTTTCTGAAAGCTCTTCTGTGCTGCGTCGAGTTACACACTGACAGACAAAGGCTGGCAGAGGGCTTAGAGTCCTGCCCTGTGTGTAACACAGGCCAGGAAGGAGACAGCTCACTGCTGTGCTGTTGTGTCCATGCGGCCTCGCCGCTCAATGGGACCGAGGTGGCTAAGTGGTCACGGGGAGGGCCCTGTATCTCGCAGGCCACGGGAAAAAGTCATCCCTACGCAGTGGTGCCGCCAGACACAAGAAACCTTTTAAAACCTCCTTAGGGAGGCTTTCTCTCAAAAGTCAGCCCATAGTTACCGTTTCAGCACCTCCCCGCTTTTACATGAGAGAAAATCCTGGATTTGGCTATTCCATGAATGATTATTTATGATTTAGTGGTCTGAGAGTGGAGTGGATGTCAAACCGGAGGGGGGGTTGAAATGAAAATCTCTGCTGATAGCACCTGAGGAATATTTGTTATTTATTTGACCTTTATTTAACTAGACAAGTCAGTTAAGAGCTAATTCTTATTTACAAAGACGGCCTACCCTGGCCAAACCTGGGCCAATTGTGCGCCGCCCTGTGGGACTTTCAATCGCAGCTAGATGTGATACAGCCTGGATTTGAACCAGGTACTGATATGCAGTGCCTTAGACCGCTGCGCCACTCGAGCATGCCCATAGCAGGTATAATAATGGAATTATTTATTTCAGCAATGTTAGTCCAGTATGCATTATGCATTGCTTTATAATGTAAGTTATCTGTTCCTGTCTGATTAGCTTTGAGTCTATTATCATTTGAAAGAGTTGGCCAACATTTGCATTTTATTCTGTTAATTGTGTGGTTGACCCTGCTGACTTTGTATATAGAATCATTGACCAGAAGGGGAATTTATGAGGAGAACAGAATAAAGACACAGGATGAATTAGAATTTTGGGACCAATTAGAATATTCACTGCTGAGGGGGATGGCTAATATTAGGTCTTGTCTACAGCTGGTATTACAAACAACCTTTCATATCCAGTGATACAATGAATGTGTCACACAATGAATCTACTCATGTATCCACACCTGGCCAGCACAGATCTCTCTGATCTCTCTGAATTTGCTCCACAATCTGATTACAGGATGTACTAGGATGTAATGTTATGTGCAGACAGCTTCTTTCTCTGTGTGTCAAGTACAAGCTCATTACCTCGGGAGGTAGGGCTTTTTCCACCCCTGGCTGCTCTTGAACAGATAATGGTGCGCTCTCTTCTCTTGTGGGCTTCCTTCCTTTTTGTTTTTCAGGGTCACTTAAATGGATGACCCCTGCCCTGTGACTCATATTGATTTGCTTAAGGATTACTGATGGTCTGGAGGTCACATTCTGACATTATGGCCTTTGACCCCTAAGGAGGGTGTGTTGAGAAAGGGCCCCATTCTAATGAAGCATGTGATATTTACCTGCTGGGAATAGGGAGGCGCTGTGTCCTGACATGCCTACCATATGATAGTAACCGTGTGTGTGTGTGTGTGTGTGTGTTTTGCGTGCTGATGCTGGACTCAGGCAATTGATGTCTTTGTTGAGTGACAAAAGAAGCTAAGTGCAGGGCCTTCTCCTTAATGAATCTTTACTTGGTTATCTGAGCCTGCAGGACACCAGGCTTCAGGACAGGAGGAAGCAATCATAGTGAAAAAGAACAGCTGGGCAATTTCACGGTAACGGAATTACGCTTTTACAAAGTTTAACAAACTATACAACTCTATGCACAAGGACTACTTTTAACAATTTCCACTGAAAAATGTACATAAAAACTAATTTAGTGGAAGAACTGTGCAGATGCAAACTTTGGTAACAGAATTACGGTAAAATCTCCCTCAGGTTTTTATGCCACGTTTTCTAAAAACTCTGTTAAATATCTGCTCTGAATGAAGATTAAAAGATGTCTGCAGAGAGAATGAGGTGTCAGCTATGATAGGGCACATTGAGTTAAAAAATATATATTTTGTTTATTGAACTACAGTAAGTGAAGTGGATTTACACCCGGTAACAGAATTACGGTAACGGAATTACATCATGGATCCCTGATCTGTACTACACAGAAATGCATAATTATGGATATGAATGTCATTCTCCTCATGTTTTCACAAGTTTGGAGCACAGTAGAGTACAGTGCAGTATAATAGCAGAGTAGAGTAGGATAGAGTAGAGTTCAGTTGTGTACAGTAGAGATCAGTATAGTAGAGTTCAGTAAAGTACAGTACAGTAAAGTAGAGTATAGTATAGTTCTGTACAGTAGAGTACAGTAGAATATACTCTACTCTACTATACTCTACTTTTCTTCACTGTACTGTACTGTAGTGTAAAGTGTAAAGATATGTGGGTTTTTAGTAAAGGAATTACAAGGCACTGTAAACTTACAGAAGGTATACCTTTTAAGACTTTTTCTGGTAGATGTTTTCTAAGACCCCTTTTCCATCTGTTTACCCAGAAATCAAATACATTACTTATGCCTAATTTTTAAGATGGAAAATTGTTGAAAAATGTATCTATTCCTTTTTTTTCCATTAATATAGACTCATAGCTTTCATTTGACATCCAATTTGAAATGCTCCTAAAAACTTCACATGTTGGTGCTAATGGGTCTTTTTCAATGGAAATGCCCAGGAGAGAACGGACACATGGGCTCCTCAGGAATACACAGCCCCAAAGTCCCATGATGCCCATTGTGGCGTGGTCATGTCTATTGTTGTTTGGGAAAATGGTGGTTAAGGCATGATCCTCTCAGTAAAGGTCAGTAAAGGTCTCTGTGTGCTCCTGGGTGCACTGTCGCAAACATGAAATGCTTCTGGGCAGAGTCAATGTCCCTTTGATAGCAGCACGTACAGATGCCCTGCTAGATATGGAGTTTGATCTATGAATCATTACACATCATGAGGGGCTTGAACAATCCACACTGGGTATTGTTATCACGTGAAGCAAAATCCATATTTCCTTCTTCAAACGCAGTGGGCCTAGTTCTTGTTTTTTTTATATCATCCAGTTGGAGCCTTTGTTAGTTTAGTTTTTTATTCTTCAGTAAAAGAATGTGATGGACTGGAGTGATTCACTGCTGGATGGAGCCAATGACCTATATAAACCCTGGATTTCAGATTTTTTTGATTTTACATATTTATGATTAGCTCACATAATATAATTTAAAAGCATGCATTAAGGTGTCCGTAATAGAATAAACATGGCATAAACGAATGTAGACATTCATAAATGAATTTCTATAGCTTCCAATATATTGTTTACGACAGTGGGGGAGTGCCAAAATGGGGGTGCGGTAGCTTCAGTCATCTAGTGTATATATAAATCTATGGATGAAGCGCAGTAGGAATCAACCCTGGCTCACCCAATGGAGGAGACATGAGAAGAGATGTGGCAAAAGTGAAACAGCTCTGCTCTTCTTTCCTCCCAGGGAGGAGGGACAGGTGAAGGAAGGGAGTATTTCTCACACCTTCCTCCCCCCTCAGAGTTTGAACTACATATTGATTATCTCAGGGTACACCATCAGGGCCTTTCTGTCTGTCCACCTATCTCCAGCCAGTGGAGTGGAGTGGAGGGAAGAAGTGTTGTTGGGAGGTGAAAAAATGCTTTGATGATGTTATCAGCCTCTGAATGTTTCCGTTTCTGTTAGATGCCTCTACTTAGCTCTCAGCTGTTCCTGTATTGCACTTTTGGGGGGTTGTCTAAATACTTGGTACAGGAAGAAGTGTGAAAGTGAATTAGCTATAAGGAAGGAAGGAACACAGAGGCAGACAGGAGTGCTGGGTAATGTTCTGTCAGTGCAGCAGGCCTCTCCTAGGGAAGACACTAATAGCCAACCTCCAGCAGGGGCAGTTTAGCATATGAGAGAGGCTTGAACCATTTCAGATCTCTTTTATCCTTTTAGGGCCCACCAATAGAGAAATACATTTGAGACGGGAAGGAAGCTGAGACCTTTTTTCTCTCCTTTAAAGACAGGTGGCATAGATCTGTTGCTCAAGACTTCTAAAGATCAAAGGCTATTTTTTGTCTGATGTATTTGTCTGTGTTGGGGCTCATGCTCAATTTGTACTTTAGGGTAATTTGTGTGCATTACAGCCTGGCTCCCTGCACCACGGCACCATGGCAGGCCCAGTAACAGGCAGGCAGGGCTGCCATGCAAATGGTGGCGCGATTAGTGAAGCCTCTTTATAGCCCCCCTCAGATAAAGTGTCCCGCCCGGCCCTCAACCCCATCCACCATAAATTGTTCTTCTTATTTACTTGTCTGCCGTGTGTGTGAGCTCTCTGCTGGGAGCTGGTGCAGCATGGGCTCGCTCAATTGGCCAGCCGTCCAGGAAACACTTATTTTTGTAAATGTTATCTCTTTGATGGCTTTGCCTCTCTCCCTCTCCTTCTCCGTCTCTCCCTCCCATTTCTCTTGGAGTTCCTCATTAGCTTAGGCTCAGAAAGCTTTTCATCATTTCAATTAATTACAGCGCTCAGTATAGTAGACTGGCCGGACCAGCAGTTTACTGATTGGTCCACCTTTTATGCCCCGCACGCCTGTCACCAGGCAACTGATCATAAAAGCCCTCGCTTACAAAATAGGATCAATCGAAATGACAGGCTTTTGTCCCCCTTTTTTATGCATTAATTGGAAAGAGTTTAAGCTTTGTTAAGTTATAATTTATTTTAATTCTGGGGACCATTCAGGCTCCGAGTCTGTAATTGACCTGGGTAACCCTGGGGTGATCAAGAGAAGCACGGTGGGGTGTTGGGTGGAAAAAAGGAAAGGCCAAACATGAAGAGTGAAGTTGAAAATAGACAAATAGGTACAACTCCATTCTGACTACCATTTGTGTGTGTTTTCTATACATACAGTATCCCAGACAGATGGTGTTTAATTGCCCTCCCAGCCTAACGCTGGGATGTTGAATGGTAGTTTATAAAACAGAAGATGCAGGGGCTGTCAGGGATAAAAAGAGGAGCAGAATGGAAGAGAGAGGCTACCTGTAACAACACTGGCATCTGTGTGAATGTAACGATCAGTTCCTCTCAAATCACATTTTTTTGTATTGAAGTCAATGTACCCAAGCAAGTGCTTTTTATGTATTATTTATGTATTATTTTATGTATTATTTTTTATGTATTATTTAGCTAGGCAAGTCAGTTAAGAACAAATTCTTATTTACAATGACAGCCTAACGGGGAACAGTGGGTTAACTGCCTTGTTCAGGGGCAGAACGACAGATTTGTACCTTGTCAGCTCAGAGATTTGATCCAACAGCCTTTCAGTCACTGGCCCAACACTCTATCCACTAGTCTACCTGGCATCTACAGTAGGCTATTGAGGCTACTGTAGATCTTCATTGCAAAACAGTGTGTTTTTATCAGTTATTTGGTTACGTGAATACATTTAGTATAGTTTTATCTAAAAAATATAACTTATTTTAATGTTTCACAATTTACTGTTTTCTGAAATTCACTGAGTAGGATGGTCCTCCCCTTCCTCATCTGAGGAGCCTTCACTGGCATTTAGAAGATATAATTGTTGTTTTCTCTGGCATAGTCAATATCCAAGATATCCATAAATTCCTCAAGATCAAAAAGGATGCCACTACTTTGCCTTGGAGCAATTCGGTGCCATTATTACATGCACCGAATACAACAGGTGTAGACCTTAAAGTGAAATGCTTACTTACAAGCCCTTAACCAACAATGCAGTTTTATGAATAATACCAAAAAAAGAAATAAAAGTAACAAATAATTAAAAAGCAGCAGTAAAATAACAATAGCAAGGCTATATACAGGGGGTACCGGTACAGAGTCAGTGTGCGGGACACCGGTTAGTCGAGGTAATTGAGATAATATGTACATGTAGGTAGAGTTAGTAAGGTGACTATGCATAGATAATAACAGAGAGTAGCAGCAGAGTCTCATGGCTTGGGGGTAGAAGATGTTTAGAAGCCTCTTGGACCTAGACTTGGCGTGGTGTGTATACTAAGTGGTGTGTATACTTTCACTAGTCACTGTATAGTATCCCAGACAGACGTTGTAGAACCTCCACTGCTTGGATTTTAACACTACTTTTCTACTCCTCCCAGGAGTTGAATGAGAGATTAATAAAACAGAAGATTGCAGGGGCTGTCAGGGATAAAAGAAGAATGGAAGAGAGAGAGACGCTACCTATAACAACGCTGCAGGGCTGTCATTTGTGTGAACGTAACTATCAGTTCCTCTTAGGAGGTGGGGTGCATGTAAAGAATACTGGCATGTTGGCCAGCCACAGAGGTAAACAATAACACTATACTTACTCAGGCAGACACCCAGAAAGCCCTCTGTGGAGAGTGGTGAGTGTGTTGACACATTATAACAGCTTTAAAAGGTTTTTCCAGGTATTTGGCGATGGTGTGCGTGTGTTTCCAGGCGTTGGTTGATTGTTATTGTGTGCGTGTATGTGTATATGTGGGAGTAGTTGGAGGAGATGCTACTCCGTACCCCTCCCATTCATCCTAGCCTCCTGACTGGGTGGACGCTGAAGCGCCAGCCTTCCATCTCCCTCTTGGTTTCCTTTGTCTGTGGGTGAAACCCGCCCCTCAACCCCTCACCCCCCTTCCTCCATTCACCAGCCTGGCCTGAGCCTTTGAAGCTGGCCTGATGCTGCACTTCCCACTGACACTCAGCTCAATGACTGGGCTGCACAGGTCAGGAGACTGTCTCAATAGAACCGCAGTACACTGGGCCTCCCTCCCTACGGATCTGCTGGGAAATTGGCTTGCAGAGAGAGAGAGAGAGAGAGAGAGAGCGAGAGATTGTAGACCACACCAGTGTTTTTTTTCTTTCACAATTTGGGTAGATATAAGGTAACAGATACTTTGTATACAGACACATAATGAGAGTAATTCTCCTAATGGAGCTAACAACCACAGGTCTGAGTGCTCAGAGAGTGATCTGTGATGGAGGCAGGGTAAAGGAACCCGCGTACTAGGCTCGTTTTGCTCCTAGCAGAACTCGGCTAGGCGAAGAGAACGCCTGTGCCTCGCATAGTCCCTTAAAATACCTTCGCTGGAAAAATTAGAAAAGAACGACAATATTACTGTTTGCAACAACATAGCCAGTATACACTTCCTCAAAATAGTCAACATTTATCTAAGATAAATCAAGGAATCTGTCATTCGTTTTGAGGTTGTTGCCAAGGTCTTAGTTAGATATTAAGTGCAGTATTTCGCAAGTGAAACAAATTGCATGAAAAATGTCATTGAAGAATCCCGTCCATAGTTCCCACTTCTACTAGGAGTAGTACTGTTGACCAATCAATGAAGAACGGGCGTAGACTTTGTCTACCAAACCTCTCAACTGCTCAAACAGACAAAAAACCCTGCCAAACACCAAAACAAACAAACTGCACTCATCCTTCCTTCCCTCACTAAAATAAATCAATCTAATGTATTTACATGCACACACGCATACGAATACACACACACCAACATTCTGTTACGCTCAGGACAGCGTGCCCCCGCCCCCTTCCCAGCCTCCTCTCCACTCCTCTCCCCAGGCACAATGAGAGAGGTGCTGCTGAGAGCTCCTGCCACTGCCTCTGCAATTCACCTCAGTGAGACAATGCAACATGACATGCCCCTTTTTTCCTCTTTACCAAAGGCCTACGTCCCTGCTTGGAAAACAGACGTATATAACATTTTAAAAACCAATGTGGTTAGCACTATGCAGGTTAATGTGTCTATTTTACCCTGCTGTGCATGTTCATATCTCTCTCTCTCTCTCTGTCTCTTGCTCTATCTCTGCTCTTGGGAGATTGAGGTATAATATGATTTCTCTGACTGTAATGCTGAGTTGGGCTGAAGGGCTCAGAGCTCTGGACGCCCGTAGACTGATTATATGTCTTCACAGGTGTCTATCTAATCTACCTCCCAGGTGGAGAACTTGAATCTGAGTTAAATTGATGCCAATGTGGTCAAGATAAGTTGTGTCATTTCAATATTTAGATTTATGAATTCATGTCAGAGTATATCAAACCCGTTTTCTTTATTTGGCCCTGTACATAAATGTAAGAGGATAACCAACTTTAGGAGGTCCGTATGATATATCTTCAAATGCATTTATTTATTTGTTTTTTAAGGGGTGGATCAGCTTAATATTGTGGAGAGATTGTTGCTTCCATCAATGTAATTGTCTGCATCATCTCCAAGTGCATTTAGCCAAGGGACATATTACTGTGGAAAATTATTACGATTATTACTTGGCAAACAACAGACTTCTGGGAAGGGAAATAACATAAGATATATACTACCGTTCAAAAGTTTGGGGTCACTTAGAAATGTCCTTGTTTTCCATGAAAACATACATTAAATTAGTTTGAAAATGAATAGGAAATATAGTCAAGATGTTGACGAGGTTATAAATAATGATTTTTAGTTGAAATAATAATTGTGTCCTTCAAACTTTGCTTTCGTCAAAGAATCCTCCATTTGCAGCAATTACAGCCTTGCAGACCTTAGGCATTGTAGTTGTCAATTTGTTGAGGTAATCTGAAGAGATTTCACCCCATGCTTCGTGAAGAACCTCCCTGTAACGGCCGTCGTAGGAAGTGCACCAAGGCGCAGCGGGTTGAGTGCTCATTTTAACTTTATTATAACACTTACTAAACAAAACAAGAAAAACGAACGGCCGACAAACAGTAATGCAGGCTACACACAGCTATGCAATAACAACCTTCCACAATTCCCATAACAAACACACCCCTATATATAGGACCTTCAATCAGAGGTAACGATAAACAGCTGCCTCCAATTGAAGGCCCAATCCCAATTAACTAAACATAGAACTAAACACCCTAGATCAGACATAGAAATACACAGCATAGAACCTAACCAAAAACCCCGGACTAATCTAAACAAACACCCCTCTACAAAACACATATACCAACACACCCCGAACCACATAAAACAAACACCCCCTGCCACGTCCTGACCAAACTATAATAACAAATAACCCCTTTACTGGTCAGGACGTGACACTACCACAAGTTGGATTGGCTTGATGGGCACTTCTTACGTACCATACGGTCAGGCTGCTCCCACAACAGCTCAATAGGGTTGAGATCAGGTGACTGTGCTGGCCACTCCATTATAGACAGAATACCAGTAGACTGCTTCTCCCCTAAATAGTTATTGCATAGTTTGGAGCTGTGCTTTGGGTCATTGTCCTGTTGTAGGAGGAAATTGGCTCCAATTAAGCGCCGTCCACAGGGTATGGCATGGCGTTGCAAAATGGAGTGATAGCCTTCCTTCTTCAAGATCCCTTTTACCCTACAAATCTCCCACTTTACCACAACCAAAGCACCCCCAGACCATCACATTGCCTCCACCATTCTTGACAGATGGCGTAAAGCACTCCTCCAGCATCTTTTAATTTTTTCTGCGTCTCACGAATGTTGTTCTTTGTGATCTGAACACCTCAAACTTAGATTCGTCTGTCCTTAACACTTTTTTCCAATCTTCCTCTTTCCAGTGTCTGTGTTCTTTTGCCCATCTTAATCTTTTCTTTTTATTGGCCAGTCTGAGATGTGGCTTTTTCTTTGCATCTCTGCCTAGAAGGCCAGCATCCCGGAGTCGCCTCTTCACTGTTGACGGTGAGACTGGTGTTTTGCAGGTACTATTTAATGAAGCTGCCAGTTGAGGACTTGTGAGGCTTCGGTTTCTCAAACTAGACACTCTAATGTACTTGTCCTCTTGCTCAGTTGTGCACCGGGGCCTCCCACTCCTCTTTCTATTCTGGTTAGAGCCAGTTTGCGCTGTTCTGTGAAGAGAGTAGTACACAGCGTTGTACGAGATCTTCTGTTTCTTGTCAATTTCTCACATGGAATAGCCTTCATTACTCAGAACAAGAATAGACTGACAAGTTTCAGCTGAAAGTATTTTTTTCTGGCCATTTTGAACCTGTAATCGAGCCCACAAATGCTGATGCTCAGATACTCAACTTGTCTAAAGAAGGCCAGTTTTATTGCTTCTTTAATCAGGACCGCAGTTTTCAGCTGTGCTAATATAATTGCAAAAGGGTTTTCTAATGATCAATTAGCCTTTTAAAATTATAAACTTGGATTAGCTAACGCAACGTAACATTGGAACACAGGAGTGATGGTTGCTGATAATGGGCCTCTGCACGCTTAAGTAGATATTCCATTAAAAATCAGCCGTTTCCAGCTACAATAGTCATTTATAACATTAACTACACTGTATTTCTGATCAATTTGATGTTATTTTAATGGAGAAAACAATTAGCTTTTCTTTCAAAAACAAGGAGATTTCTAAGTGACCCCAAACTTTTGAACGGTAGTGTGTGTGAAGGCAGTCAATGAGGCGTGACAGATTGAAATAGAACAGCTCAGCTCTGACACAGGCACTGTTCATCTGCCAATACTCTCAATGCATGTTTTAATCTAAAGCAGGACATTCCAGATATGGAAGAGCACTCTCCTCTTCTCTCTCCTCATGGCTTTCTTGGAAGTAATATTTACCTTGTCTCCATTTTGTGTGCCTTGGCTCCATTATGCTTTTGTATCTGAAGGCCGAATGAACAGCCAGGTGAAATGAGCCCTTGGAAAAACACTTGAAGCAATTATATTTACAAACGCCTCTGCTTACCCAAGTCCCCCACCGGAATCAAGACATTTGAATTTTCTATTATTTCTTTAAGCTGACACATCGCAGATCTGGGAGCTTCTGGAATTGGTGCTTCTTTCTTCCTATTGGTTGGCTGTACAGTATTATCCCTTTACCTGTTTATTTCATGCCCTACATGGTGCTGATGTGATATGCGTCAGGAAGAAGATAGTGTTGGAATTAGCTCTACCTCAGCTGACAAGCCACAGGAGACATGAAATGGAGGCTCTGCATCTCCGTTTCACTCAAAGAGGTGCCCTAGGTAGTGCCCTAGGCCATGTGCCAGCCTACAGTACCTCCAACCCATCCATCCCTCCACCCAGTCTCACTCTGTCTCCGTTCCCCAGTCTGTAGCTGCCAGCCTGGGCTCTCAGCTCCCTCTCCCAGCCCTGGAAGGATCCTTGGAACGTTCCCTGGAAGGCCTCTCATTCCATACAGAGGAATCCTATGGAATGCAACGTTGAGCGGAGCTGCAGAACAACACAATGACCATTGGAGTCCGTTTAGTACTGTATTGTGTGAATGGCAGGAGCTACTGTACCACTGAGCCGTTCTGATACACAGGGACCGTCACAGAGCTTCTTAAACACTGGGCTATGCTGACACAGGTCATGGGAATGTCAGGTGTGCAGAACAGGGCTATAACAGTCATACTGTATGGGGAGGAGGAGGGAGGAGGGGAAAGAAAGGGTGGGGGTGTAAACACTATGAAAGCAGCATTGCTCAGTTAGTGTGGCTGGTGGCTGTGGCTTGATGTTATCCTGCTCTCTAAGTATATGCTTGTGTATACAATGCCTCACAGTAAACTGAAGGAACTTAAAAGAGGATATCATTTATGCATAAAGACCCAAATGCATTGATTGCAGTGCGTTGACTGAAAAGGATACTGCCTGGGATATTGATCTGCTCAAACAAAAAGTTCCCTGATTCCTCGCCTTGCTGCTTCATGTTCAACAAGATTGAAATCCCCATCATATCTTTTTCGAGGAGTGAGATTATCACAAGTGGCATTATGTTGTGTATGTTTTATATGTTTGCGGGTCATATTCATAACTGGGAAGTGTAGGCTTCCTAGTTGCACATATCTTTTTTCCTTCCCTCCTACTTGTGTGCAAAGAAGAGGAAGGAAAAGCTGGCAAAGCGCCAGCAACATCAATAACTGATAATACACTTATTTTAGAACAAAGCAACCACTGCAGAGAGAGAGATAGAGAGAGAGAGAGAGAGAGAGAAGCCTGGCAAACAGCTGCATGTCTCAGAGGATAGCCACCTTGTCCCAGGCATAGCCTCCCACAGCACAGCAGACCACAGCACTGTTGTGACAGGGGCGCTGTGAAAACACAACGACATGTCTGCAGAGCTGTGGCATGGCCGCCCGCCAGGGGGGCGGCAGGGATAGGTATAGCTGAAATCTATCTCTCTCTCCCACAATCTGTAAATCAAAGATGAAGTGGCAATAGCTGTCGCACAGAGACAAGAGCGAGGAGCCAGGCAGCAATGTCACCCCCCCTTCCCCGCTCTCGCTTTTATCTTTCATTCTTCCTTATTCTCTCTCTCTCTCTCTGTGTTCTCTCTCTCTTTCTTCCTCATTCTCTCCCTGCTGTCTCAAAGCATCTCGCTCTCCCTCATCAGCTATCTTTCTCTCCGTCTCTCTACCCTTCCCTCCATGCTACTCTGCTAACAAGTTCCATTCCAGAGGTGAGAAGAGGAATGTGGCTGATTGACGTGAGATGGGAGTTTGAAAGAAAAACAGCTGTCACTCAAGCTTCAGTCTCAGTCTGAAGGCTGGTAGAAAGGTCTCTAATGGTTTGGAAGTAAATATTTTAGATGTCAAATTCTTCCAATTCCACTCTCCGCTCCCTCTGTGCAGCTCAACGTGCTCTGGTGGAGATTATTCCGTCCGAAGAGTGGCCTAAATATTTCTCCCCAATTACCCATTACAACATGATTTCCGAAAATGTGTTGTTGTAAATGTGCACATTTGAAGAAAATAGAGCCCGTGTCCAAATATGTGTCTTTTCAGTTGTCTTTCTGCCCATCGTTGATGAAAGGCTCTAACCTTGACCATGACCTTCAGAGTGTCTGCATGCAGCTGGGTTTTGGTTCAAATTAAAATGCAGGTCCTTTGTGGTGAGGATTTGTCCCTCTGTGAAGTGTGTGTGTGTGTGTGTGAGGGGGGGGGCGGAGGGAGGTTGTGGGAGGCACATGGCGGGGTGGTATCTTTTTAATGAATTCTGTCTTGGTCTGGATGTCTCTGGACCACCCTAGCCCTTCTCAAACAAACTAATTAAAAGAGGGCCCTGAATTCCTCCTCCCTGGTTTTAAGGCTCATAGGGGGAATTCCTCAGTAATAGAGGTTGGAGGTGAGTGGGAAAAGGGCAGAGGTGGGGTCAGAGGTGAGACAAGAGGGCTGTAGTCTAGCCCAGAGTTTTTACCAGATTTCCAATGTGTTTTGATTCTGAGGATCAGTCTGAGAGTCTGAAATGTTGACATCTGGTTATTTGGTCATTTTATCTGTGAGCACTGCACGCGGGCATGCACGTGACGTGTGTGTCTGTGCATACGTGTATGTGTATGTTTCCGTGCATGTCGGCCTGCCTGCCTGCTGGCTGGCCCTGCTAAGTGTCTGTTTTGTGTTGACAGTAAAATACATTTCCCATAGCGTGTGCTAGTCCAGATCCACCCATCACTACCAGTGTTACTGTCCAATGTCTAATCTTGTGTGTGTTCTGTGATGTAATGTCTCACTAGGGGCCCTGCCAACTCTCTGTGGTAGTTCTTTCAAAAGGCCCCTCCCCACTGCCCCATCACCACGCTTGACTACACTTGCCTTTACGGACAAAAAACGCCGTTAAAAAGCTTTACAGGGCCAGCACCATCCACCAATAAAAACTCCCTCTTCCTGTCCTCCCCTTTGGAGGACATTTTGTACAACCTGTGAGATTGGTAAAGACATATAAAAGAGTGAAAGGAAGAGGACGTGGAGTGTCAGGAGGGGAGGAGGAGGTGATGGAGGATGTGTCTGGTCAGACACCGTCTGTCTGTCTGTCTATCTGGGCCTGGTGGCTGGGCTAGAGGGCCTGGTGCTGTTCCTGTTTTCAACTCTGTCTGTCTGTCTGTCTGGCCCCACAGCCCCACAGGCCTGGCCATTCTCTCTTCCCCCCCATGAGCCCACAGTTGGCCACATTGTCAATACCAAGACCAGGAAGTGGAGGATGGGCTCTCCTCTTCACACCTCTTCACATGAACCAGAGGGAAAAAGCCCAGCCTTAGACCAGAGTGATGGACAGGCAGGAGACAGCGCTAATCTGACACAGAGAGGACAGGACAGGACACAGTCAACTAACTGCCCCACTCCCCTTCTCTGGGCCTCAGCCACAGACCCCTTTATGTTGGGTACCTCCAAGGGAGAGAGTTGCAGCAGCCATTGTTGGGGTGAATTGAAGTCTGTGGAGTGGCTGGGAACAGGGTGAGATGCTGTTCAGAACAAAACCAGGCCCTCTGGTTGGCTCCTCTTTGTGAGAATTCTTTCCTGACTGACTGACTGACTGACTGACTGACGGAAGGACTGACTTGCTGACTGAGGCCCCCTTTTGTCATTCCTCACGACTGTGCTCTGCTCTGTCCTGGGTAGGTGGGCGCTTTTCTCTCCCCTCCCGCTCCGTGCCCCTTCCCCCACTCTGTCTCTGTATATACTCAGAAATGGGAAGGTCAGAGGTCAGGGGGAGAGGGGGAGGGTTCCGCTGGAAAACGGTGACCTCTGTGTGTGCACTGGGGAGAATACCCCTCGTCCTTTTCAATCCTCCCCCGTAACGCTCCTCCTCCTCTCCCACTCTCTTCCAAATCTCCACTCGGGGGGGGGGGGGGTATCCCCCTCTCCCATAGCCCCAGGGCAGCTGCAGTAACCTTGGCTTTGGCAGTGAATGAAGTGGCCCTAACCTGCCACAGTCCCTGACCCCTTCCCCAAACACCAACACCACGGCCTCCGTTTGGAATTGTGAAAGGCCAGAGCCAAACAAACACTCTCTCACACACAGAGAAAAACATTGATTTGTCACGCTGTCACCAGAGATCTGTTCCAATGGTTTAATGTTCGTCCAAGCTGGCTGAACGGTTAGTCAGTGGGAATACATCGCTTTTCATGTACGAAGGCCCTCTTTGCTGCTGTTGTTTTCATACTTGATGGCGGGACGACAACATCAGAGCCAGCTTAGAACATTTTAGCAGTTGTGTTTGATCAGGGCAGAACTTCATATTGTATCCATATCTATCTGGTTATATGTTGATTACTTCCTCTGTCTTTATGAAAGAGAGTCTGAAATGAAATGCAACATCTTTGCTTTCTCAGTACATTCGCTAGCTGTATTCTATGAGATGAGAATGTTTAGAGCGGAAAGTCTCTCTTAAGCTGACTAGAAGGTAGGAGCGGATGGGGAGAGAGAGCGTGCAGGGATTTCCCTTTTCTCTCCTTGGGTCCTCTGGCACAGGGGGACAATGCAGCTGAAATGGACAGGATTAAAAAGCCAGTTACACTGTTGTGTGTAGATCAGGTCACTTGGGTCTGGAATGGAATTCCACAAGAACCATTTAGATGATGTTTCTGGGTTGGAATGCGAGTGGACCGAAGGATTTGTGGTCAAAGGGCACTACTAGCACCTGCTTTCATATTCTCCATTATACTGTAGATGTATGTGTATGATCGCTGCCTGCACCTGCCAGCCCATCCAGCATCACTACTCTGGACGGTTCTGACTTAGAATATGTGGACAACTACAAATACCTAGGTGTCTGGTTAGACTGTAAACTCTCCTTGCAGACTCACATCAAAAATCTCCAATCCAAAATTAAATCTAGAATTGGTTTCCTATTTCGCAACGAAGCATCCTTCATTCATGCTGCCAAACATACCCTCGTTGGCTGGCCCTCGCATCATACTCGTCGCCAAACCCACTGGCTCCAGGTCATCTACAAGACCCTGCTAGATAAAGTCCCCCCTTATCTCAGCTCACTGATCACCATAGCAGCACCACCTGTAGCACGCGCTCCAGCAGGTATATCTCTATGGTCACCCCCAAAGCCAATTCCTCCTTTGGCCGTCTCTCCTTCCAGTTCTCTGCTGCCAATGACTGGAACGAACTACAAAAATCTCTGAAACTGGAAACACTTATCTCCTTCACTAGCTTTAAGCACCAGCTGTCAGAGCACCTCACAGATCACTGCACCTGTACATAGCCCATCTATAATTTAGCCCAAACAACTACCTTTTCCCCTACTGTATTTATTTATTTATTTTGCTCCTTTGCACCCCATTATTTATATTTCTACTTTGCACTTTCTTCCACTACAAATCTACCATTCCAGTGTTTTACTTGCTATATTGTATTTACTTTGCCACCGTGGCCTTTTTTGCCTTTACCTCCCTTATCTCACCTCATTTGCTCACATTGTATATAGACTTATTTCTCTACTGTATTATTGACTGTATGTTTGTTTTACTCCATGTGTAACTCAGTGTTGTTGTATGTGTCGAACTGCTTTGCTTTATCTTGGACAGGTCGCAATTGTAAATGAGAACTTGTTCTCAACTTGCCTACCTGGTTAAATAAAGGTGAAATAAAAAATAAAATAAAAAAATGTACTGTAATATACTGTATTCTCCACATAGCTTATCCTAATATACCTACTACTGTACATACCATTTTCCTTCCAAATTATACACTGTCTATACGCACCACGTATTTACATTCTGTATTCTGACACATGTTCATTCTAATATATCTACCCCTGGATTGTTCATTGGACTCGTTCTGAAATGTCTTGAATTTCTTGTTTCGATTTTTTATTATTTGCGTTGTATTTGCGAGGCATTCTACTGCGCTGTTGGAGCTAGTAACATAAGCGACTCGCTGCACCCGCTAGAACATCTGCAAATCTGTGTATACAACCTTTTTATTTGTTTATTTATTTTACCTTTATTTAACTTTGATTTGATTTGATCCATTACCACTGGCCCAATGTGTTTGTGGGCACATGATATTTTATATCATTCAGCTTCCAGATCCTATGTGTATGTTTGGATATAGTTTTTTTATATTACCTGACAGTAATATAATGTAACGAACTGTAGGTAACGTGACACTAATATAACGTAACGTACTGTAGGTAACGTGACAGTAATATAACGTAACATACTGTAGGTAACGTGACAGTAATATAACGTAACGTACTGTAGGTAACATGACAGTAATATAACGTAACGTAACATACTGTAGGTAACGTGACACTAATATAACGTAACGTACTGTAGGTAACGTGACAGTAATATAACGTAACGTACTGTAGGTAACGTGACAGTAATATAACGTAACATACTGTAGGTAACATGACAGTAATATAACGTAACGTACTGTAGGTAACATGTTAGTAATATAACGTAACGTACTGTAGGTAACATGACAGTAATATAACGTAACGTACTGTAGGTAACATGACAGTAATATAACGTAACGTAACGTACTGTAGGTAACGTGACAGTAATATAACGTAACGTACTGTAGGTAACGTGACAGTAATATAACGTAACGTACTGTAGGTAACATGACAGTAATATAACGTAACGTACTGTAGGTAACATGACAGTAATATAACAACGTACTGTAGGTAACATGTTAGTAATATAACGTAACGTACTGTAGGTAACATGTTAGTAATATAACGTAACGTACTGTAGGTAACGTGACAGTAATATAACGTTACGTACTGTAGGGAACATGACAGTAATATAACGTAACATACTGTAGGTAACGTGACAGTAATATAACGTAACATACTGTAGGTAACATGACAGTAATATAACGTAACGTAACGTACTGTAGGTAACATGTTAGTAATATAACGTAACGTTCTGTAGGTAACGTGACAGTAATATAACGTAACGTAGTGTAGGTAACATGACAGTAATATAACGAAACGTACTGTAGGTAACATGACAGTAATATAGCGTAACGTAACATACTGTAGGTAACATGACAGTAATATAACGTAACGTACTGTAGGTAACGTGACAGTAATATAATGTAACGTACTGTAGGTAACATGACAGTAATATAACGTTACTTACTGTAGGTAACATGACAGTAATATAACGTAACATACTGTAGGTAACATGACAGTAATATAACATAACGTACTGTAGGTAACATGACAGTAATATAACGTAACGTAACGTACTGTAGGTAACATGTTAGTAATATAACGTAACGTACTGTAGGTAACGTGACAGTAATATAACGTATCGTACTGTAGGTAACATGACAGTAATATAACGTTACGTACTGTAGGTAACATGACAGTAATATAACGTAACGTACTGTAGGTAACATGACAGTAATATAACGTAACGTACTGTAGGTAACCTGACAGTACTATAACGTAACATACTGTATGTAACGTGACAGTAATATAACGTAACGTAACGTAACGTACTGTAGGTAACGTGACAGTAATATAACGTAACGTAACATACTGTAGGTAACATGACAGTAATATAACGTAACGTACTGTAGGTAACATGACAGTAATATAACGTAACGTACTGTAGGTAACATGCCAGTAATATAACGTAACGTACTGTAGGTAACATGACAGTAATATAACGTAACGTACTGTAGGTAACCTGACAGTACTATAACGTAACGTACTGTATGTAACGTGACAGTAATATAACGTAACGTACTGTAGATAACATGTTAGTAATATAACAACGTACTGTAGGTAACATGACAGTAATATAACGTAACGTACTGTAGGTAACATGACAGTAATACAATGTAACGTAACGTACTGTAGGTAATGTGACAGTAATATAACGTAACGTACTGTAGGTAACATGACAGTAATATAACGTAACGTACTGTAGGTAACATGACAGTAATATAACGTAACGTACTGTAGGTAACATGACAGTAATATAACGTAACGTACTGTAGGTAACATGACAGTAATATAACGTAATGTACTGTAGGTAACGTGACAGTAATATAACGTAACGTACTGTAGGTAACATGACAGTAATATAACGTAACGTACTGTAGGTAACGTGACAGTAATATAACGTAACGTACTGTAGGTAACATGACAGTAATATAACGTAACATACTGTAGGTAACGTGACAGTAATATAACGTAACGTACTGTAGGTAACATGACAGTAATATAACGTAACGTACTGTTGGTAACGTGACAGTAATATAATGTAACGTACTGTAGGTAACATGACAGTAATATAACGTAACATACTGTAGGTAACGTGACAGTAATATAACGTAACGTACTGTAGGTAACATGACAGTAATATAACGTAACGTACTGTAGGTAACGTGACAGTAATATAACGTAACGTACTGTAGGTAACATGACAGTAATATAACGTAACGTACTGTAGGTAACATGTTAGTAATATAACGTAACGTACTGTAGGTAACATGACAGTAATATAACGTAACGTACTGTAGGTAACATGACAGTAATATAACGTACTGTAGGTAACGTGACAGTAATATAACGTAACATACTGTAGGTAACGTGACAGTAATATAACGTAACGTACTGTAGGTAACGTGACAGTAATATAACGTAACGTACTGTAGGTAACGTGCCAGTAATATAACGTAACGTACTGTAGGTAACATGACAGTAATATGACGTAACATGCTGTAGGTAACGTGACAGTAATATAACGTAACGTACTGTAGGTAACATGACAGTAATATAACGTAACGTACTGTAGGTAACATGCCAGTAATATAACGTAACGTACTGTAGGTAACATGTTAGTAATATAACGTAACGTACTGTAGGTAACGTGACAGTAACATAACGTACTGTAGGTAACATGACAGTAATATAACGTAACGTACTGTAGGTAACATGACAGTAATATAACGTAACGTACTGTAGGTAACATGACAGTAATATAACGTAACGTACTGTAGGTAACGTGACAGTAATATAACGTAACATACTGTAGGTAACATGACAGTAATATAACGTAACGTACTGTAGGTAACATGCCAGTAATATAACGTAACGTACTGTAGGTAACATGCCAGTAATATAACGTAACGTACTGTAGGTAACATGTTAGTAATATAACGTAACGTACTGTAGGTAACATGACAGTAATATAACGTAACATACTGTAGGTAACGTGACAGTAATATAACAACGTACTGTAGGTAACATGACAGTAATATGACGTGACGTACTGTAGGTAACATGCCAGTAATATAACGTAACGTACTGTAGTTAACATGTTAGTAATATAACGTAATGTACTGTAGGTAACATGTTAGTAATATAACGTAACGTACTGTAGGTAACGTGACAGTAATATAACGTTACGTACTGTAGGTAACATGACAGTAATATAACGTAACGTACTGTAGGTAACATGACAGTAATATAACGTACTGTAGGTAACGTGACAGTAATATAACGTAACATACTGTAGGTAACGTGACAGTAATATAACGTAACGTACTGTAGGTAACGTGACAGTAATATAACGTAACGTACTGTAGGTAACGTGCCAGTAATATAACGTAACGTACTGTAGGTAACATGACAGTAATATAACGTAACGTACTGTAGGTAACGTGACAGTAATATAACGTACTGTAGGTAACGTGACAGTAATATAACGTAACATACTGTAGGTAACGTGACAGTAATATAACGTAACGTACTGTAGGTAACGTGACAGTAATATAACGTAACGTACTGTAGGTAACGTGCCAGTAATATAACGTAACGTACTGTAGGTAACATGACAGTAATATAACGTAACGTACTGTAGGTAACGTGACAGTAATATAACGTAACGTACTGTAGGTAACATGTTAGTAATATAACGTAACGTACTGTAGGTAACGTGACAGTAACATAACGTACTGTAGGTAACATGACAGTAATATAACGTAACGTACTGTAGGTAACATGCCAGTAATATAACGTAACGTACTGTAGGTAACGTGACAGTAATATAACAACGTACTGTAGGTAACATGACAGTAATATAATGTGACGTACTGTAGGTAACATGCCAGTAATATAACGTAACGTACTGTAGTTAACATGTTAGTAATATAACGTAACGTATTGTAGGTAACATGTTAGTAATATAACGTAACGTATTGTAGGTAACATGTTAGTAATATAACGTAACGTACTGTAGGTAACGTGACAGTAATATAACGTTACGTACTGTAGGGAACATGACAGTAATATAACGTAACATACTGTAGGTAACGTGACAGTAAAATAACGTAACATACTGTAGGTAACATGACAGTAATATAACGAAACGTAACGTACTGTAGGTAACATGTTAGTAATATAACGTAACGTACTGTAGGTAACGTGACAGTAATATAACGTAACGTACTGTAGGTAACATGACAGTAATATAACGTAACGTTCTGTAGGTAACATGACAGTAATATAACGTAATGTACTGTAGGTAACATGACAGTAATATAACGTAACGTACTGTAGGTAACATGACAGTAATATAACGTAACGTACTGTAGGTAACGTGACAGTAATATAATGTAACGTACTGTAGGTAACATGACAGTAATATAACGTAACGTACTGTAGGTAACATGCCAGTAATATAACGTAACGTACTGTAGGTAACATGTTAGTAATATAACGTAACGTACTGTAGGTAACGTGACAGTAACATAACGTACTGTAGGTAACATGCCAGTAATATAACGTAACGTACTGTAGGTAACATGCCAGTAATATAACGTAACGTACTGTAGGTAACATGTTAGTAATATAACGTAACGTACTGTAGGTAACATGACAGTAATATAACGTAACGTACTGTAGGTAACGTGACAGTAATATAACAACGTACTGTAGGTAACATGACAGTAATATAACGTGACGTACTGTAGGTAACATGCCAGTAATATAACGTAACGTACTGTAGTTAACATGTTAGTAATATAACGTAACGTACTGTAGGTAACATGTTAGTAATATAACGTAACGTACTGTAGGTAACGTGACAGTAATATAACGTTACGTACTGTAGGGAACATGACAGTAATATAACGTAACATACTGTAGGTAACGTGACAGTAATATAACGTAACATACTGTAGGTAACATGACAGTAATATAACGAAACGTAACGTACTGTAGGTAACATGTTAGTAATATAACGTAACGTACTGTAGGTAACGTGACAGTAATATAACGTAACGTACTGTAGGTAACATGACAGTAATATAACGTAACGTTCTGTAGGTAACATGACAGTAATATAACGTAATGTACTGTAGGTAACATGACAGTAATATAACGTAACGTACTGTAGGTAACATGACAGTAATATAACGTAACGTACTGTAGGTAACATGACAGTAATATAACGTAACGTACTGTAGATAACGTGAAAGTAATATAACATAACGTAACGTACTGTAGGTAACATGCCAGTAATATAACGTAACGTACTGTAGGTAACATGCCAGTAATATAACGTAACATACTGTAGGTAACATGTTAGTAATATAACGTAACGTACTGTAGGTAACATGACAGTAATATAACGTAACGTACTGTAGGTAACGTGACAGTAATATAACAACGTACTGTAGGTAACATGACAGTAATATAACGTAACGTACTGTAGGTAACATGCCAGTAATATAACGTAACGTACTGTAGGTAACATGTTAGTAATATAACGTAACGTACTGTAGGTAACATGTTAGTAATATAACGTAACGTACTGTAGGTAACGTGACAGTAATATAACGTTACGTACTGTAGGGAACATGACAGTAATATAACGTAACATACTGTAGGTAACGTGACAGTAATATAACGTAACATACTGTAGGTAACATGACATTAATATAACGTAACGTAACATACTGTAGGTAACGTGACAGTAATATAACGTAACGTAACATACTGTAGGTAACATGACAGTAATATAACGTAACGTACTGTCGGTAACATGACAGTAATATAACGTAACGTACTGTAGGTAACGTGACAGTAATATAACGTAACGTACTGTAGGTAACGTGACAGTAATATAATGTAACGTACTGTAGGTAACATGACAGCGGTAATTTGAACAACAGAGTAGTTCTTAATAGCCACAGACAAATAAACAGCCTTGAGTAAAACAGGCTGAAAGAAGATGAAAGTGGAAGGAGTGAGTGAGTGGTCTCAAGTGAGCTCCGGGCCCTTCTGGCTCTGGAGATTGGACCTTGAACCAGGAAGAAACATTCCATTCCAATGTGGTGCTGAGGACCCCGCCAGCTTTGTTTTAACGGCAGGCTTCCGCATGAAGCAGGCATGATGCACAGGGAGAGAGAGTGAGCGAGAGAGACCCAACTACCTGTAGCTGAATGCTCATGCTTCTGCAGCTAGAACACAACATGCCTGCCCCTCTGTGGCCTTAGATTACACACTTACACTAACCTTCATGTAGATTTACCCCTATATAGTACACTCACAGTTCAAGTCAAACACATGAACACGGCACACTCTCTATGTCTCTCTGTCTGTCTCTCTCTAGCTCTTTCTCTTAATTAAATTATCTCTCTCTCTCTTTCTCTCTCTCTCTCTCTCTCTCTCACTCTCTCTCTCTTTCCTCACACATTAGCAGTTCACTCCAACAGTTAATGTACATTCCCTCTACTGTAGATGATAGATGTCATTATGACCTTTTTTTATGTACTTAATATGCGCTTGGTATGTATGTCAAATATAGGTTAACAGGGACCTGGGGATTCTATGTCACATTCTGTGCCTCTTGTGGTTTCCTTATGTGCCAGGGGTTAGGATATGTTCAGTTTTGCTATCACATAAAGAATTTATATCCACCTCCCAACCAGAGGCCTTTATCATATTTATGTATGTATCGTAGGCTTTTTTATTTATAAACGTGATATTAAAGTGTGTAAGTAAGTCATAAAGTCGACTCTTTTATTGCCAGCACTGCCAAGAGATATAACAACCCCACAATGTATTAGACTACTCTATTTGCCCGCTGAGGCATCATTTGAGAATGAAAAGGCAGTGGCAGGGGGATGGCTCCCGTCCCTCTCTGTACCTAAAACTAGCAAATGTGTAGTTTGTGGTCCTCTGTAGTGTGGCCCTTGCTACATCAGGTTAGTGGTTTGGATTCCTGGTTCCACCTATATGTAAAATGCTTTGGATGAAAGTGTCTGCTAAATGGCACATATTATTATTATACCCATCACTGGGAGGAAGACGTTAATACCCATCACTGGGAGGAAGACGTTTATACCCATCACTGGGAGGAAGACGTTTATACCCATCACTGGGAGGAAGACGTTTATACCCATCACTGGGAGGAAGACGTTTATACCCATCACTGGGAGGAAGACGTTTATACCCATCACTGGGAGGAAGACGTTTATACCCATCACTGGGAGGAAGACGTTAATACCCATCACTGGGAGGAAGACGTTTTTACCATCACTGGGAGGAAGACGTTAATACCCATCACTGGGAGGAAGACGTTAATACCCATCACTGGGAGGAAGACGTTAATACCCATCACTGGGAGGAAGACGTTTATACCCATCACTGGGAGGAAGACGTTTATACCCATCACTGGGAGGAAGACGTTTATACCCATCACTGGGAGGAAGACGTTAATACCCATCACTGGGAGGAAGACGTTTATACCATCACTGGGAGGAAGACGTTAATACCCATCACTGGGAGGAAGACGTTAATACCCATCACTGGGAGGAAGACGTTTATACCCATCACTGGGAGGAAGACGTTTATACCATCACTGGGAGGAAGACGTTTATACCCATCACTGGGAGGAAGACGTTTATACCCATCACTGGGAGGAAGACGTTAATACCCATCACTGGGAGGAAGACGTTGATACCCATCACTGGGAGGAAGACGTTTATACCCATCACTGGGAGGAAGACGTTTATACCCATCACTGGGAGGAAGACGTTAATACCCATCACTGGGAGGAAGACGTTTATACCCATCACTGGGAGGAAGACGTTTATACCCATCACTGGGAGGAAGACGTTTATACCATCACTGGGAGGAAGACGTTTATACCCATCACTGGGAGGAAGACGTTAATACCCATCACTGGGAGGAAGACGTTTATACCCATCACTGGGAGGAAGACGTTTATACCCATCACTGGGAGGAAGACGTTTATACCCATCACTGGGAGGAAGACGTTTATACCCATCACTGGGAGGAAGACGTTTATACCCATCACTGGGAGGAAGACGTTATACCCATCACTGGGAGGAAGACGTTTATACCCATCACTGGAGGAAGATGTTTATACCCATCACTGGGAGGAAGACGTTTATACCCATCACTGGGAGGAAGACGTTAATACCCATCACTGGGAGGAAGACGTTAATACCCATCACTGGGAGGAAGACGTTTATACCCATCACTGGGGGGAAGACGTTTATACCCATCACTGGGAGGAAGACGTTTATACCCATCACTGGGAGTAAGATGTTTATACCATCACTGGGAGGAAGACGTTTATACCCATCACTGGGAGGAAGACGTTTATACCCATCACTGGAAGGAAGACGTTAATACCCATCACTGGGAGGAAGACGTTATACCCATCACTGGGAGGAAGACGTTTATACCCATCACTGGGAGGAAGACGTTTATACCCATCACTGGGAGGAAGACGTTTATACCCATCACTGGGAGGAAGACGTTTATACCCATCACTGGGAGGAAGACGTTTATACCCATCACTGGGAGGAAGACGTTTATATCCATCACTGGGAGGAAGACGTTTATACCCATCACTGGGAGGAAGATGTTTATACCCATCACTGGGAGGAAGACGTTTATACCCATCACTGGGAGGAAGACGTTAATACCCATCACTGGGAGGAAGACGTTTATACCATCACTGGGAGGAAGATGTTTATACCCATCACTGGGAGGAAGACGTTTATATCCATCACTGGGAGGAAGACGTTTATACCCATCACTGGGAGGAAGATGTTTATACCCATCACTGGGAGGAAGACGTTTATACCCATCACTGGGAGGAAGACGTTTATACCCATCACTGGGAGGAAGATGTTTATACCCATCACTGGGAGGAAGACGTTTATACCCATCACTGGGAGGAAGATGTTTATACCCATAACTGGGAGGAAGACGTTAATACCCATCACTGGGAGGAAGACGTTTATACCCATCACTGGGAGGAAGATGTTTATACCCATCACTGGGAGGAAGACGTTAATACCCATCACTGGGAGGAAGACGTTTATACCCATCACTGGGAGGAAGACGTTTATACCCATCACTGGGAGGAAGACGTTAATACCCATCACTGGGAGGAAGATGTTTATACCCATCACTGGGAGGAAGACGTTAATACCCATCACTGGGAGGAAGACGTTAATACCCATCACTGGGAGGAAGACGTTTATACCATCACTGGGAGGAAGACGTTAATACCCACCACTGGGAGGAAGACGTGGGGTCAATACAGATCTGTTCTGGAGCCTCATCCTGGCAGGTAGAGTAGAGACAGGCTGGCTATGTGCTCTGCTCTGTCATTTCACTGGTTCTGTGTCTCTCTGCTAGCTAGCTTAGCCTTTATTTAGTCCTCACCGTGAGGCCATGGGCTTTGCTGAGCAGGAGAAGGAGGGAACGTGTGTGTATGTTTCACACACCTCACATGTTGGACGTCTTACCTTACGTGGAGCTGAAATGTGAAATGTTGAAGAGAGCTGACCAAGCTGAAGGTAAGGGCAGAGAGAACTAGACCAGGCGTGTTAGGACCAGCTGGAGAGGAGTGTGGTATGTGGGTTTGATGGATACTGTGTTCAACACTGAACTCAAGTGAAGTAGCTCACAGGTGAAAACACACCCCTCTTGACTGTAGCCACATAGCCAAAGGGATCTGGTTGTACAATCACAATGAAACTAATCCCTTTTAATCCAGGCTTCAGAGTGACATTAGGAGATTGAAGTGGCCCGTTTTAAACGGCTGTTTTTGACAATTACTGGGACAGATGTTTACGGGTTGGATTTGTTTAAGACCCAGCTTCACTGAGTGGGACTTATAGCCTATTCAAAAAACGGTTTGTTTTTTCCTGACTGTAAATCTCCTCTAATCTTAATGAGTGTTAATGTTCAGTTCGGTCTATAATAGTTTCTCTGATGGACAGAAAGTAAAAACTGGGGTGGTCCACATACGGTATGACTGAAATAGCAACATTTCATGAAACCAAGAAAACCTTATAATGAAAGAATTAACAAAGAAACATGTCATCTTTGTCTGTTTTTATTTGTGGTCAGAGGAGGAGGAGGAGAATAAGGAGGAACAGGCAAAATGGCTTTTGTATCTAACCCAGGTTGAATACTAAGTGATTGTGACAGGGCCTATATTTATCACTTGTATTTATTTCCCTCCCATGCCTCCTGCTGTCAGTGTGCTGCGTGGTGCTGGCGTAGGCCTGGACCCCACACTGAGGGTCTGGTTGTGTGTCTATATGGTGAAACGACACACATACACACTGAGAGCGAGAGAAAGGCGGGAGGCGGTGCGCTTCATATTAGCATGAATTCATATGGATTAGCCTACTCTGGAGGGGCGGGGCCTGCTGATCGACGGAAGGGATGATTTCCCTGGTGAGCGCGGTCAGCTGGCAGCTTGAGGGCTCCCCGGAGAACAAGAAGGGAAAGGGAGAATGGAAGGATGAAAAAAGAGGGAGAGCAGCCACCTAACTGCCAGCTGTCTTATGATAGAGGACATGATGCAGGACACGATGTTGACAACATCTCTGTGTCACAAAGAACCAGATTTTAAGATGGCCGCCGGTTGGTTGGCTGGCTAGCTGGCTGGCCGTATATAGAGTACAGTAGCCCAGTGTAGAGTTATGATGAGGTAGAGACACTCCTACTCTGCTCTGCTCTCTGCCTCCTGGCTCTCTGTCCTTCCCTCCATCATAGACACACTACATACTACATACAAGCTGGCTGCTTCATCAAGTGTGTTGCTGTTGCTTTTGGCGCAGTGGGAATCGTATCTCTTTATTTATCCCCGGTGCACACTCCCTAATTTATGCATTTAAGATCATTATTCAGCGCCAAGGCAGAGTGTGTGGGTGTGTTACGTGCGCACTGTGGTTAGTGTTTTGGGGGTACTGTTGCTTGCTGAAGTAAGAAGTAGCCTCTCCTTCTCACTCAATATCTGTCTGGCTTGTTGGCTGTGATTGATGCAGCGGGGGGCTCCTCCCAGTAATTGAGCTCATATCCATAGTGTGGCATCTGGGCTTTTGTTTTGCTTTATGTCCTTATCCTCTATTCAGCTTAATGTGTCTGTCAGCCAAGGAGGAGGAATACCCAACCGCTGCACTGTAGCAGTCGCACAGGATTCACCAGTGAGGTCATTCTGGTGAATTAAGCAACATTACCGTACTACTTTTTTCTCTCTCTCTCTCTCTCTCTCTCTCTCTCTCCTTCTCGTTCGCTATCTCTCTCTGTTTCTCCCTCCCTCCTCCTCCCTGTCTCTTGCGCTCCCGCTCCCCCTCTGTCTTGTATTCTCATTGCACCCCCCCCCGTAAACGCATCTCTGCTTGCCATACACGTGATGGCACAGTCTTGCCCTAGATTGTGATTAATGGCCGCAATTCAGCCTAAAAGATTCCCCTGAGTAGGTGCCAGTTGGCTTACGCAGAGGAGAAAGAAGAAGAAACTCATTACTGCTGTCAGTTGAGTTGACAGAGCAGGCAGGGGTGTGTGTGCATGCGCGTGTGTGTGTGTGTGTGTGTGTGTGTGTGCGCGCTCCTTTGCACGCATGTGTGAGTGCATGTGCATGCGCTTCCACGTGCACGTGTACATGCTATCATGCCTTCTACTGCATACAGTATGTGTTTTAGGCTCAGTGTGAGAGGGACAGTGCTACTGCTGCAGGATATTCTCTGTATGCCTTGTCTCTAAGGTAGCATGGGGGATTTCCTAGAAATGGCTGTGTACCTGACTCTCTAAGAGCCTTGCGAACAAGCTCTGATTTGAGCTTCATAATGTATAATGGATATATATGGATATCCTAAGGTCATCGATCACACTGTTTCATGAGCTATTCACTCAGCCTCTTCCCTCCACTTTTATGTTTGAAACAGATGGATTCGTGTTGGTGTATTTCTTCACAAATCCATCCCGTTAATGGAGCGCCCTGGCTTTTATCAGCATTTAGGTAAATACAGAGGGATGGGAAAATGTGTATTTGATGTGGGAGCCCATTCATGTTCCATCGATGTGGTGGTTTTCATTTAAAATCCATAATTGCTTGTCCATCCTTTCAAAAGAGCAAGAGAGAGCGGGTAGAGGGAGAACAGGTGAGAGAGAGAGAGAGAGAGAGTGAGTAGGTCGAGAGAGAGAGAGAGAGAGAGAGAGCGCAATTGAGAGAGAGGGAGAATGAGCGCGAGGGAGCTGGGAGTTTTTTGCTTAAATTCACCGACACAACAAAGGATGCCGAGCAGAGGATTTGGAAGCGTTCTATATCCAGTGCAGATGTGGAGTGTGGATGGCAGGCATGTGCTCCACACACAGTGATGTATTACAGACAGCCGGGGAGCCAGCCAGAGAGCCAGCCTGGCCTGCCAGTAAACAGCACAATATTAACTACTGGGGCTCTGCCATCCTCCCTGCCTATTTCAGATGGTCACCGGGGCAACCAGTCAGCACATGCTTTTTACCAAATGCTGGTGGCATAGCTTTGAGTCATGGGGACAGAGAGCTGTAGCTGGCAGTGGAAGGGAGTCTAAATGTTTTTTAACAACAGCGCTCAATATGAAATGAGCCACTTCAAGTGCAGTACCTACATAATGCTTCTCCTCCTGCTTGGGTTGTGGGTTGACAAGACCTACATAATGCTTCTCCTCCTGCTTGGGTTGTGGGTTGACAAGACCTACATAATGCTTCTCATTCTGCTTGGGTTGCGGGTTGACAAGACCTACATAATGCTTCTCCTCCTGCTTGGGTTGTGGGTTGACAAGACCTACATAATGCTTCTCCTCCTGCTTGGGTTGCGGGTTGACAAGACCTACATAATGCTTCTCATTCTGCTTGGGTTGTGGGTTGACAAGACCTACATAATGCTTCTCCTCCTGCTTGGGTTGTGGGTTGACAAGACCTACATAATGCTTCTCCTCCTGCTTGGGTTGCGGGTTGACAAGACCTACATAATGCTTCTCCTCCTGCTTGGGTTGTGGGTTGACAAGACCTACATAATGCTTCTCCTCCTGCTTGGGTTGTGGGTTGACAAGACCTACATAATGCTTCTCCTCCTGCTTGGGTTGTAGGTTGATAAGACCTACATAATGCTTCTCCTCCTGCTTGGGTTGTGGGTTGACAAGACCTACATAATGCTTCTCATTCTGCTTGGGTTGTGGGTTGACAAGACCTACATAATGCTTCTCCTCCTGCTTGGGTTGTGGGTTGACAAGACCTACATAATGCTTCTCATTCTGCTTTGGTTGTGGGTTGACAAGACCTACATAATGCTTCTCATTCTGCTTGGGTTATGGGTTGACAAGACCTACATAATGCTTCTCATTCTGCTTGGGTTATGGGTTGACAAGACCTACATAATGCTTCTCCTCCTGCTTGGGTTGCGGGTTGACAAGACCTACATAATGCTTCTCCTCCTGCTTGGGTTGCGGGTTGACAAGACCTACATAATGCTTCTCATTCTGCTTGGGTTGCGGGTTGACAAGACCTACATAATGCTTCTCCTCCTGCTTGGGTTGTGGGTTGACAAGACCTACATAATGCTTCTCATTCTGCTTGGGTTATGGGTTGACAAGACCTACATAATGCTTCTCATTCTGCTTGGGTTATGGGTTGACAAGACCTACATAATGCTTCTCCTCCTGCTTGGGTTGTGGGTTGACAAGACCTACATAATGCTTCTCCTCCTGCTTGGGTTGTGGGTTGACAAGACCTACATAATGCTTCTCCTCCTGCTTGGGTTGCGGGTTGACAAGACCTACATAATGCTTCTCATTCTGCTTGGGTTGCGGGTTGACAAGACCTACATAATGCTTCTCCTCCTGCTTGGGTTGTGGGTTGACAAGACCTACATAATGCTTCTCCTCCTGCTTGGGTTGCGGGTTGACAAGACCTACATAATGCTTCTCCTCCTGCTTGGGTTGCGGGTTGACAAGACCTACATAATGCTTCTCATTCTGCTTGGGTTGCGGGTTGACAAGACCTACATAATGCTTCTCCTCCTGCTTGGGTTGTGGGTTGACAAGACCTACATAATGCTTCTCCTCCTGCTTGGGTTGTGGGTTGACAAGACCTACATAATGCTTCTCCTCCTGCTTGGGTTGTGGGTTGACAAGACCTACATAATGCTTCTCATTCTGCTTGGGTTGCGGGTTGACAAGACCTACATAATGCTTCTCCTCCTGCTTGGGTTGTGGGTTGACAAGACCTACATAATGCTTCTCCTCCTGCTTGGGTTGCGGGTTGACAAGACCTACATAATGCTTCTCCTCCTGCTTGGGTTGTGGGTTGACAAGGGTTGTGGGTTGACAAGAAATCATTTTTTATATACAGGTATGTGAAAGGTATATATTCCCCTGTTTTTTCTCTCCCTCTGCTCATTCTTTCCCCTGCCTCGGTCCCTCCTTTATTCATCCCTTCATCTGACTCGTCTCAGAGCGGAGGGCAGCCATGAATATGGATGAAGAGTTTAATCAGTGCAGGAGGGAAATAAATTGTGGCTGTGAGGCAGGCAGGGCCTCGCACTGTGAAACTCTGCTTTAACATCGACAGGAACCAACACAACACAGCACCTAATCTACATATTACGTTTACATTTTAGTCATTTAGCAGACGCTCTTATCCAGAGCCACTTACAGTTAGTGCATTCATCTTAAGATACAGTGGCTTGCGAAAGTATTCACCCCTTTGGCATTTTTCCTATTTTGTTGCCTTACAACCTGGAATTAAAATATATTTTTGGGGGGTTTGTATCATTTGATTTACACAACATGCCTACCACTTTGAAGATGCAAAATAGTTTTTATTGTGAAACAAATTAGACAAAAAAATAGAACTTGAGCGTACATAACTATTCACCCCCCCATACTATGTGGAGCCACCTTTTGCAGCAATTACAGTTGCAAGTCTCTTGGGGTATGTCTCTATAAGCTGGCACATCTAGCCACTGGGATTTTTGCCCGTTATTCAAGGCAAAACTGCTCCAGCTCCTTAAAGTTGGATGGGTTCCGCTGATGTACAGCAATCTTTAAGTCATACCTCAGATTCTCAATTGGATTGAGGTCTGGGCTTTGACAAGGCCATTCCAAGACATTTAAATGTTTCCCCTTAAACCACTCGAGTGTTGCTTTAGCAATATGCTTAGGGTCATTGTCCTGCTGGAAGGTTAACCTCTGTCCCAGTCAATTTGGACTATTTTGTGTATGTCTATTACATGAAATTTCAAATAAAAATCCATTTAAATTACAGGTTGTAATGCAACAAAATAGGAAAAACGACAAGGGGGATGAATACTCTTGCAATGCACTGTAGCTAGGTGAGACAACCACATATCACAGTTGTATTAAGTACATTTTTCCTCAATAAAGAAGTTATCAGCAAAGTCAGCTAGTAGGAGGAGCAGGGGTAAGACTGAGATGTCTTCTTTAAAATAATCTTTGAAGAGGTCGAGTTTCAGACGTTTTCGGAAGATGGGCAAGGACTCTTCTGTCCTAGCATCAGTGAGAAGCTGGTTCCACCATTGGGGTGCCAGGACAGAGAAGAGATTTGACTGGGCTAAGTAGGGGTGGGGCGGCCAAGAGACCAGAGGTGCCAGAACTGAGTGCTCGGGTTGAGGTGTAGGCTTGAAGGTAGGGAGGGGCAGTTCCTCTTGCTGCTCCGTAGGCAAGCTCCAGGGTCTTGTAGTGGATGTGAGCTTCGACTGGAAGCCAGTGGAGTGTACGTAGGAGCGGGTTGACATGAGAGAACTTGGGAAGGTTGAACACCAAACGGGCTTCAGTGGTTTGATGGCACAAGCAGGGAGCCCAGCCGACAGAGAGTTGCAGTAGTCCAGACGGGATATGACAAGGGCCTAGATTAGGAACTGTGCCGATCCTGAGACGTCCAACCCTGAGAGGATGGTTCACGGATAGTTCACGGTGTCAAAAGCAGCAGATAGATCTAGGAGGATGAGAACAGAGGAGAGAGAGTCAGCTTTGGCAGTGCAGAGAGCCTCCGTGACACAGAGGAGAGCAGCCTCAGTTGATTGGCCCGTCTTAAGCCTGACTGGTTAGGGTCAAGAAGATCGTTCTGAGAGCGATAACGAGAGTTGGTCAGAGACATCACGTGTTGAGGGGACGCAGCCAGTGGTCAGGGATGAGTTGATGAGGGAAGTGAGGAATGGGAGGTCTCCAGAGATAGTCTGGAGAAGGGAAGGATGGAGGGGATGGAGTCAATTGGGCAGGTTGTTGGCTGGCTGGATGTCACTAGTCGCACAATTACATCTGGAGAGAGAGGGGAGACAGAGGTCAAGGTGTAGGGTAGTTCTGTGTGAGTTGGAACAGTAGACTCTATAGGCTGAGTGAATGAAGTGAGGATGTCTTTAACCTTTTTTTCAAAGTGGTTGACAAAGTCGTCCGCAGAGAGGGAAGAGGGAGGGGAAGGGGGTGGATTGAGGGAGGAGAAGGTGGAAAAGAGTTTCCCAGGGTTGGAGGCAGAGACTTGGAATTTAGAGTGATAGAAAGCAGCTTTAGCAGCGGATACAGAGGAAGAGAAGGTAGACAGGAGGGAGTGGAGGAATGTCCTCCGGAATAGAAGTTTTCCTCCATTTTTGCTCAGCTACCCACAGCCCTGTTTTGTGCGCATGCAGTGGGTCTCTCAGCCATAGAGCAGGCGGGAAGGGTCGAGGCGGCTGGGAGGAAAGGGAACAGTGAGAGTCAAAAGAGGCTGAAAGGGAGGAGAGTAGGGTTGAAGAGGTAGAACCAGGAGACAGGAAGGAGAAGGATTTAGCAGAAGGGATAGATGATAGAATAGAAGAGGCGAGAGTAGTGAGAGAGAGAGAGAGAGAGAGAGAGCGAAGATTGCAACAACGTATGACCATCTGGTTAGGGGCTGGGAGGCTAGGGTTGGAGGAGAGAGGGAGAAGAAAAATAAACAAACTATTCTCCCATGAACCGTGATCTCTGTGATTTTCTCTTGTCTCATCACAGAGTGCCGTCCAGGGTGATGGCCATTAGTCATCACCTAGGGGTGGCAGGTAGCCTAGTGGTTAGAGCGTTGGTTCAGTAACCAAAAGGTTGCTGGATTGAATCCCAGAGCTGACAAGGTAAAGATCTGTCGTTCTGGCCCCTGAACAAGGCAGTTAACCCACTGTTCCCCGGTAGGCTGTCATTGTAAATAAGAATTTGTTCTTCACTGACTTGCCTAGTTAAATAAAGGTGCAGTTTAAATTCAGTCACAACACCACTTCAAGTCATGCATTAGGTTTGCCCTGTTTAGCTGGCTGGTTGCATCACTGTCTGGTCTGTGTGGTGGTTCCATCCAACACATGAACCAGGTGGATGGTTCCACTAACAGATGGTGAAGGCAGTGAGAGTATGAGCCAGAGTATATTTCGTCTTCATGGGTGCTGGGGTGCGACCCTCCCTAACAGTGACAATGACACATGGCTTTTGCCCACATTGGGCCAGTAGTCACTCAGGGGGTAAGCAGTGGACCTCCCCTCTCAAAGCCAAGAGCTTTAGATTCCTAATGCTACCATCTATTGTGTTTGTGCGCTAGAATGTACAGTGGCTTGCAAAATCAAAACAAATTTATTTATATAGCCCTTCTTACATCAGCTGATATCTCAAAGTGCTGTACAGAAACCCAGCCTAAAACCCCAAACAGCAAGCAATGCAGGTGTAGAAGCACAAATGTATTCACCCCCATTGGCATTTTTCCTATTTTGTTGCCTTACAACCTGGCATTAAAATTTGTATCATTTGATTTACACAACATGCCTACCACTTTGAAGATGGAAAATATTTTTTATTGTGAAACAAATTAGACAAAAAAACAAAAAACTTGAGTGTGCATAACTATTCACCCCCCAAAGTCAATACTTTTTAGAGCCACCTTTTGCAGCAATTACAGTTGCAAGTCTCTTGGGGTATGTCTCTATAAGCTTGGCACATCTAGCCACTGGGATTTTTGCATGTTCTTCAAGGCAAAACTGCTCCAGCTCCTTCAAGTTAGATGGGTTCCGCTGGTGTATAGCAATCTTTAAGTCATACCACAGATTCTCAATTGGATTGAGGTCTGGGCTTTGACAAGGCCATTCCAAGACATTTAAATATTTCTCCTTAAACCACTCGAGTGTTGCTTTAGCAGTATGCTTAGGGTCATTTTCCTGCTGGAAGGTGAACCGCCGTCCCAGTCTCAAATCTCTGGAAGAATGAAACCGGTTTTCCTCAAGAATTTCCCTGTATTTAACGTCATCCATCATTCCTTCAATTCTGACCAGTTTCCCAGTCCCTGCCGAATGGTGTTCTCGGGGTGATGGTAGGTGTTAGGTTTGCGGCAAATTTTTATTTTATTGTTTGAAACAAGTCATTTTTTTCATTTCACTTCACCAATTTTAACTATTTTGTGTATGTCCATTACATGAAATCCCCCCCCCCCAAAATCCATTTAAATTACAGGTTGTAATGCAACAAAATAGGAAAACCGCCAGAGGATGAATACTTTTGCAAGGCTCTGTATGTGTGTGTGTGTGTGTGTGTGTGGTTTGTGCGCAAGCATGTGTGTGTGTGTGTCACAGTGGGTGTGCATGTGTGTTGGTGGGGGGGCAGTGATTTACATCACCATGTTGGGGTCCCAAATATGCAGGGTCCTGTGAAGTGCAGTGGAGCACACTGGGGCCGTCCCGCCCAGGCCAAGACTCCTTTCATAGGGGACGTGGGAGTGCCAGATGTGGGGCCATCCGTCACCTCCTGTTCACACTCCCTCCTCACACCGACCCGCCGGCCCCAGGCCCACTGTCAAGTTCACTGCCACCACACTAACACTGGAACAAACTCTATGACATAAACTCTCATACATACAGTCACTCCTATTTTATGAGGCTGGTTTTATAAACTTCCTCTGCCAATGTGTGAAAATAGAGAATCAGAGATTTATCCCGTCTGTGGCCCTAAGAAAGAATGGCCCTCAACAATTAATCTCTAATGAGGGGGAAGTAATGGCTCTTTGGCTGGGGAGGATTGTGATGCCAAATGTCCATCCACTTTGTTATTCAAAACTGGGCCTGTATAGCCAGCACCAAATTCATCTTTTTAATTTCTGTGGTGACAAAACGAGAAGGAGAAAAAATGCCAAGGAAAGAACTAATGGCATTTCCATTTGAATATAAATGGTATTTCACCCCTGATGTCAGTAAGCGTTTTCGATATTTCAATCTCCACATGAAAGGAAACTAAGAAAGAAAATGGCACTTTAAGAGGCAGGTTTTTCCTCATTGGAATAAAACAGAAATGTTTCCTTGGCGAGGAGGTGAATGAAATGACTGGAGGAAGAGAGAGAGAGCGAGAGAGAGAGAGCGAGAGTGCATCTCATTTAATTCATAACAGCCAGTTGTATCAACTACTATTGGTGATATTGATTAGATATGTGGCCCTAGGCAACAGCATTGATGTATAGTCTCTCCACCAACAGGTGCTGAAATTATTTTCTGTCTGTAAGACGAGATAGTGGAAATCTTTTTTAAGGTACATTAGTTATGGCTCAGTATAGCCCCCCTGTGAATGAAAGACTGCCTGCCGTTCCAGAGGTAGATGATTGTAGTATGGACTACATGAGGGGGAAATATAATGTAGTGTACCTAATGATGATAGGAACTAAGTGAAAATGGCTTTGACGGTTGAGTGAGATGGATGGCTTGTTGAGCCTATTGTTTTTCGAGGGGGGATGCGTGATGTGATTATTAAAACTGTGAAAAGGCCAACCTGAAGACATGGATGTGCATAATAGTGGCGTAATTAAATTGCCATTCAATGTGAAAATGTTTGTTTTTCATCAGCCTTTGCAATCTGTTCAGAGCAGAATAGGTTTCCCTCTCCTCCCTCTCCTCCCCTCTGTACGTAAATTCCCAGAATAGGTTTCCCTCCCTTTCCCCTCTGTATGTACATTCTCATTCCCTCTGCTTCCCTCGTTTGCCTTTCCTCTCTTCATGATCCCTCGCTCCATTCCTCCACCCCTTCCTGCTTCTCTTTCCTCTCCCCTCATTCGCCCCCTCCTCCACTCCTATTTTTTCTCCATCTCCATCTCCCCCCCACCCCATACCCCCTCCCGCCACCTCTCTGTGGTTCTCTCTCTCTCTCTCTCTCTCTCTCTCTCTCTCTCTCTCTCTCGGGACGCTGTAGTGTTTCAGCTCACTGTGCTCTGTGTCGTTCGGCCAGGGAGTGTTTCTCCCACTGCTGCTTTAATGATTCCTGGTACGGCGAGCCCCAGCCTCGGCGCACCTCGCCGCGCTCCTGCCATATTCTTTCCTGGGAAAACCCCATTAAAACCAGAGAGTCCCTCTCCACAGCCCCAGTGTTGTTGCTGAGAGGAAGAAGGTGATTTGAAATGACAAGCCGGTGAGACTGTGGGCCGTCAAAGCCAGATCGGCATGCTGCATCCGGAGCCATCCTCAGTGCAAAGCCTTTAATGAGGGGGTCATTTGGCAGGGGGGCCACGCTGAGAGGGGACAGGTTAAGAGGAGATCAGGTTCTTTCAAGTGGAGAATTCCAGGCCCCAATAGAATGGGAGTAAACTAGTGTTGCCTGTGTGTCCCAGCTGAAAGCCCTCTTGGTTATTTTTTTTACATACAGGCCAAGGATAATAGGCTTTGAATGGGCCATGTTGTGTCCCAGTTTAGGCTACGGTCCGTGGAAAGAAACTTTTGTGGTGCAGATGCAGTGAAAGTAAAGTGCGTCGTTGTCCCACACCACCTCAACAGGTGGCGGTGTTAACCCAACTGACAGAGGTGTTGTGACCACAAGCTGCCCTGTAAACACTCCCAACAGAACTAAGAAGTTATTTTATCTTTTTGAAAGATGCATCTCCTCTCTGTCACTGCACCGAGGCATTCACAGGGGAACCGCGTGATTTATTTAGTTACGAAGCCTGAATGTGAATACAAACACGTCTCTCTGTTCTCCCCTGTTTTCCACAGTGGAATGAAGAGGGTTCCTCTGAAGCCAGGGCGGGGAGGCGAGGCCTTGTGTGATGCAAAGCTAATGAGATACTAAATGAGTGTCAGTGACAGCGGCCTAGCTTTCTGAGAGCTGTTGAGCCTCTGGTCTGGTCTACTCTGTTGTATACTGATGTGTTCTGTTCTGCCGTACTGTTCTGTGTTGTGGGTGACAGGCAGGGTGAGGGGATTCAGCCTGGGAAGACAGGGGCTCCTGTTGCCACACACACAAACATACACACACAGCGAGAGCTGGGCCACGGTGAGGGGTGCCTCAACCCACTCTAAGCATGTTTGTCACTGCCACTCATATGGTCTCTGTGTGATTGTTAACTGCGGTGTTTGAAGTGACTTAATGAGCATGCATATCTCTGGCCAATCAATTATTAAAACAAACAGCCCTCTCTGGGGTTTTTTATTCTCACACATCAAGGCTCGCCTTTGTTGCATTTTCCGCACAGCGCCCGTAAACATCTACTAATGACATGCACAAAATATTAACAATGACTGCATCAACAGAGGAAAAACGCTGCTAATTAATTTGTAATGGTATGCAACTTTGCGAGCGCCCGCCTATTTTCTTTCTGTCCTTCTTTTTTTCTTATTTTCTACCTCCCTCGCTTTTCTCCTCCCCTCCCCTGTCCTTTCTGTCACAGTCATTTAAATAATCTCTTAATTTTCAGCATCTGTTGTGTTTTAATGGGCCCCACTTTAATTAGGCCTGCATGCTTATGTATGTAGAGAGGCTCGGTGTTAGGAGGGAGAGAGAGTGAGAGAGAGAGAGAGAGAGAGAAAGAGAGAGAGAGAGAGAGGTAGGGAGAGAGAGAGCGAGAGAGAGAGAGAAGGGCCTCCTCTTCGCTTAGGGTTGGGGCCGTGACTGCTGTGGGGCCCAGAGTTCGCACCACTCTTTGTCCCTGGGGGGAGAGGCCAGGGAGGGCTAGGAGGGCCAACGCCCTCACTTCACTACAACAGGCAGATCACTCTCCGTGGGGTCGTCAGAAAGCAAATGTTTCTGGTTTTCAAGGATACAGTATTTTCAACCTAACTTCCATTTCCCCTGAAAAACAGATGTATTTTTACGCCTGCTACGTTAGGTTACATAATGAGTGACAAGGCTTTCCCAGCAGCCTCTCTGGCTGGCTTCATTTCATCAGAACAAAGCTTTTATGGTTGTCTCCTAATGACCTCGCTATCTTCCTCTCTTCTCTTCCAGCTACTAATGTGTAGCTCTGGATACTAACACAGAGCGCTGTGAGGCCTCAGCCACAGTTGCTGTTTACAATATGAAAAAGCTCTTATCTTTATATGTCCTTTTCAAAGACCTGTAGTCCCAATAATGCGCTAATTAGCTGCTCTGTGGCGGTGTCGTTTTTGTCCTTCAGTCGCCACCATGCCTTTATGTTCACATGAAGCTATGACACCAGAGATCCTTAACAAGAGAAGAGCATCGCTGGCCTCTTCTTCTGTTCAACAGCGTCTACAGAAGGATGAAGACACACTAACCCTTCACACACAAACACAAAGCCTTTGGTGTGTATACCCACGGCCTTGCGACCGTGTGGCTATTGGGGATGTCTTTTATGAAGAGGTCTAATCAGCTCATATTTGGTTGTGCTTAGGGAGAAGTAGACTAGTTGAAACAGACTATATATAGACTCCTCTGTAGATATAGACTAGACTCTCTGTGTATAGGCTAAGAGTTCCCTGCTCTATAATGAGGGTCTATGGGAGGGGAGATCTGGTGTGTTTTGGTGGCCCTGCCATAGATCAGCAGTGAATCTATGGGAGGAGATCTGGTGTGTTTTGGTGGCCCTGCCATAGATCAGGAGTGAGTCTATGGGAGGAGATCTGGTGTGTTTTGGTGGCCCTGCCATAGATCAGGAGTGAGTCTATGGGAGGAGATCTGGTGTGTTTTGGTGGCCCTGCCATAGATCAGCAGTGAGTTTATGGGAGGAGATCTGGTGTGTTTTGGTGGCCCTGCCATAGATCAGCAGTGAGTCTATGGGAGGAGATCTGGTGTGTTTTGGTGGCCCTGCCATAGATCAGCAGTGAGTCTATGGGAGGAGATCAGGTGTGTTTTGGTGGCCCTGCCATAGATCAGCAGTGAGTCTATGGGAGGGGATCTGGTGTGTTTTGGTGGCCCTGCCATAGATCAGCAGTGAGTCTATGGGAGGAGTTCTGGTGTGTTTTGATGGCCCTGCCATAGATCAGCAGTGAGTCTATGGGAGGAGATCTGGTGTGTTTTGGTGGCCCTGCCATAGATCAGCAGTGAGTCTATGGGAGGAGATCTGGTGTGTTTTGGTAGCCCTGCCATAGATCAGCAGTGAGTCTATGGGAGGAGATCTGGTGTGTTTTGGTGGCCCTGCCATAGATCAGCAGTGAGTGTATCTGACGCTGCTGCTACCTGCGCCATGTCCCTGTATGACAGGTTTAATGACACCCATCCATCTAACTTTATTTAGCATAGTGTGCACTGCGCCCGGTCCAGCAAATCCATCAATATAACTGTATTTAGGACAGACAGCGCCTCTCAATAAGGTGCACCACCGTCAAGCGGCTAGAGGAAGCACGGTTCAGACAAGCCACATACAGCGAGGAACCAAATCCAATTGTAAAACACATTACAGATGTTATAGGGAAATGGGTTTTACTTGAGCTGAAAAACTTGGTTGTACTTGATCTGAATGACAGAGAGGTGACAGTGACTCACATTGGCCCTGTACCGTAGACTGATAGGATGAGTAAAACACAGAGTGAATCTCCTTCTAGCCAGGAAGACAAGAAAGTAATTACCATGGTGCCTGTCAGTATCAGAGGGTCCAGTCTTAGATAAGTACAGCACCCTGGAATGAGATGCAGACAGCACCTCTGGGCTGAGATAGTAGGTGTGTGTGCGTGTGCGTGTGTGTGTGTGCGTGTGTGCGCTACGCTGCGTGTCATTGGGTCTTCACCCTCAGCCTCTCATCTACTGCGAAGTGTGTGGGAGGAGCCTGGCTGCCCCCAGCCCTGAGACAGTGAGGGTGAGTGATGCATGTGCTTACGCAAAAGCTGCCCTGTCCCACCGTTTATGGGCTAATGCGTTAAAACAAGAAAATGGGATGCAGTGCCAGGAGAAGACAAAGTACAGTATAGAGCATCAATACAAGCCCCCCCCCCCCCCCCCCCCCCCGGTGAGATCACCACAGACCAGCAGAGTAATCGCAAGGGTGCGGCGGTCAGGGTGGAGGGTAGGAGGGTCTAGGGCCAATAAAACAGCACATCTGCATTCAAATGCTATTTCAGGTTGCCAATTTAAAGCATGTTGAAGCAGTGACTCTCCACACTGGAAATGCATCATATACCATCTGCATGATTTATGGCCAACATTACCATTATACTGGTTTACTGGGAGGAGAGGAGAGGAGCAAGAGGTTTTAGTGCTAGAACAATGGGTGCCCTCCCTGCCTGATGATCCCATGAGCCTGAGGGGGCCCAGAGGGTTTGAGGTGGTGAGGGTGGAATGGACGGGAGGTGGGAGTGGAGGTGGGGGTGGTAGGTGGGGGAGTGTTGGGGGGACAATAACATTATAACATGGGAGTTCAATGGAGCCTCACAACATTGAAGGCTGGAGGTTTGAGAGTGCTGGGGAGGGACGTGTGTCTCTCTTCTGGCACCGTTAACTCTGTCATATCAATGAATCAGGACGGCTCATCCCATCCAATCCAGGGGAAACATACAGTACCAGTCAAAAGTTTGGACAATCCCACTCATTCAAGGGTTTTTCTTTAATTTTACAATGTTCTACATTGTAAAATAATAGTGAAGACATCAAAACTATGAAATACACATATAGAATAATCAAGGCACAGGGTGGCTACGTTGAAGAATGTCATATAAAATATATTTTGATTTGTTTAATACTTTTTTGGTTACTACATGATTCCCTGTGTTATTTCATAGTTTTGATGTCTTTACTATTATTCTACAATGTAGAAAATAGTAAAAATAAAGAAAAACCCTTGAATGAGTAGATGTGTCCAAACTTTTGACTGGTGCTGTACATGTTTACATTTACATTTACATCATTCACGGAGACACTGTATAACCCATGACGTGCCTTATCATATAGGTGGAATTTGATATTTTACTGCCCATGTAGTTGTCACATAAATGTGTTTTGACTGTTAAATCAAATCAAGCCCAAGAGCTCTCTCCATCTGGGCTATTTCCATTATTGACTGTTTGTTGGTCTGTATCTGTGTCCATCAGTCCATGTGAAATTGTTGGATCACATTTGACATTGAGCAGGTTTTGCGGTATTTGGTGGAACGCCATAAAAAGCCCTTTGGGCCCTTCCAGGAATCTGAGGGTCGAGGGGAGTCCCTGCCTGGCTGAGATAAAATGAGAGGTAGACCCACTCTGCAACTGTGTCATATTGCAGGGTCTGTGGGACCTCGCTGATTTCTTCTCCATGTCACTTTCTCAGTGTTCACACTCCTGTGGTGATTGTCATTGTGAAACCAGCTGCATCCAAGCATCACGTTCCTCTCCCCCTGCACTCCTTAATGGATGGATGTCTGTCCTCTCTCAGCCTTCTATCCCCGTAATTAGATCTGCTTCATTTACACTGTGGCTCCGTGCTGGGAATGGATCTGTGATAATGTCTTAGGGTTTCTGAACACTTCCCAGAGTAACACTCTATGAGGAATCATAAAAAGGGTTCTAAAAACAAGTCTACTGCTGACTGGAGAGCAGCTACTGCCTGCCTTCTGCCACGCTGACTTATCACTGATCAACCTGTGTGTGTGTTTGTGTTTTACATAGCCACGTTTAAACTAATCCTCCTAGCCGTGTTTTGCTGTTGTGTATAAATACTGTATGCGTCTCTCGTCTATGTGTTTCTGTGTGGCCGGGCTGTGTGTCAGTGTGGATTTGTAGCAGGCTGTGTTCTTGTGATGGCAGCGGGCAGTGTGGAACAGAGCGGAGGTGTGGGCCTCTCTCTCTCTCTCTATGTGCAGCCCGCCATGTTGTATGCATGAGGGTTGAGGGCAGGGACCCTCTGGGGGGGGGGCGGTCGTGTCCGCGGGGACACACAACAGCCAGATCAGCAGACATGATGACTACTTGGCACAGATGCAACAGAAAGAAAGCTCTTTAAGGAGGTGATCGTCCCTCTTTTTTTTTCTCGTTGTTTTCTTTGCCCCCTCTCTTTTTGCCTCGGTGTCCTCTGTGTGTCTGTGACAGCGTTGGCCACGGACTGCGCACAAACAGCAGCGCGTAATCGGTGTATGCGTGCGTACTTGCTTGTGTTTACATGTGTGAAAAGAAAGGGAGCTGCTTTAATCACATCAGTGATGTGCTCAGTCCTCTCTCTCTGTTTCTGTACATGGTGTCCTGTTAACAAAGCTCCCTTGGCTGACTGTTCCAATACACATATATGTATCACCACCTCCACACTGCCTCCAGGCTCCCCTTAAATCAATGCTCTCTACACAGGAGCCTCTGCTGACCCTCGTAAAGTCTGATAGTGCTCTAGATTACAGTGGCCACCGCTTATATTTATATAATAGCAACGTTATCGTTACTCATTGTGTATTTATTCCTTGTGTAATAATTGTTCTATTATTTTTAGATTTGTCTCTCTGTATTTTTGGGAAGGGCTCGTAGGTAAGCGTTTCAATGTTAGTCTACACCTGTTGTTTTCGAAGCATGTGACAAATACAATTTGATTTGATTTTGATTTGATTCTTATGGTACACTAGTTACAGTAAATGAGGGGCTCTGCTCAGAGCTGTGTTGCTGGATATGCTAACGTGAAGGTAAAGCCACAGAGGGTTGACCGTGTTTTAATCCCAGAGCCTGTCACTGGGACGTGATTCTCATAGACTGTAAACAAATATGGACGAAGCCATTGATGACGTCACCCCGTTGTTTCCTATGAGAATGCTCAGTGGCGCATTTGAAGATCAGGAAGTGTCATTTCAGCGTGTCACCATTTTGCTACATGGAAGAGTTTTTGGAAACATCGCATGCGCAGTTTGAGCTATTCTAGAAAGTGACGTTGCAGGCTAGCTCAGTGCTGGCCATTCTCATGGACTAGCTTAAATTGAAGGCCGACCTACGTACTGCAGGCTGCCATTAGCAACTAAATTATCCTTTTAACTTCATCTGTGTGTGGTTTTAAAGTAATTGGTTCAAGGACATACATCTGATGAAATAAAAGCAATTATTGATTGTGTGTTCAATGTTTTTTTATATACCCACGAATATTGACCACGAAGATCGCCAATTGGAGGAGGTTAGGCAAATCTCTTTATGGCCACACAAGGTTGCTAGTCTCAGATGGGGATATTTTAGTTGGGTCCTTGAGAGAGGCAATAATCCTAAAATGCCTCAGTTAAAAATGTGCTGTTAACATGTATAATGTGTATGGGAAAACAAAACAGAAACTGGCCGCCTACAGTACATTTATCAGGCTGAATAAGAGTGTCAGAGGCAAAGTAACAATATAATTTTAGTACTGGTGGTAATTAAGAAATATTAAGCTACTAAAATATGTGTAGGGCTTTACAGGAGGTTTATTTGTTCCTGTCCTTTATTGTATGTAACCTCTGAAGAGCAAGCAGCCAGGGTTAGAGGAATTCTAAATGAGCTTGGTAAAATTTTAATCAGAACGGTGGTCTCTATACATCCATTTGGATATTTTAGGATCAAGTCTTGACAGGGTATGCAGCGTTTCTCATTAGAGCTTAGACTGAAACGCAACTTATTAAATGTTAATTGACGACGCGGTGCAGCGCGGGCTTACAGTGCTCCGGCAACATTTCAGTACATCTTCATCTTCGTCTTCTTCCTCACTCCTACACGTTTCCAGAAGGCCGTCAATGTGACATGTTTTTCCCTCTCTAGGCCTCATTTCAGTTCGTACTTTTTTCTCTTTTTACTAACTGCCCTCCCTCCGCCTTTGTTTTTTGGGGAATTGGGGCTAACAAAAACAACACGCTACCAAAACGACTGTGTGAATGCTGATCCGCTCCGGACATAGCGAGCTTTCTGTGGGATCCGTAGAGCCGCACGGGGTTCTAGCTTAGCTTAAATACATTTACCAGTTGGAAAAGAACAGAGGAACCGAGCAAGGAGGGGGTCTAGGCCTCTTGTTATGCTAAGAGTGTTCAGATAAGTCCTGCTTAGTCCAAGTTAATTATGGTTGACATTTAAATAAGTGCACTTGTCTTGAAGATGGTGGGAGAGCTGAGAAAAAGACAAGCCTCTCTCTAATTGAGTTTGTGTTGCATGCCCCACCCCCCACATCACAGCACCAAGCCCACATCACTGCTTTGTTCCATAGGGAGCTGATATGTGAAATGCAGCTGCTGAATGAGTAAGCACACATTATGGATGTATCTGCACAGGTGTTTTTGTGGATTCTGCCATGTTCTCTTCCAGAGATTACGTTGTTTGAAGCATAAACCTACAGTATTTTCTGTTATTTACAGACCTACTATATCCATCCTGCCCTGCATTTCTAAAGTCTTCGAAAGCCAAGTGAACAAACAGATCACCGACCATCTCGAATCCCACCGTACCTTCTCCGCTATGCAATCCGGTTTCCAAGCTGGTCACGGGGGCACCTCAGCCACACTCAAGGTCCTAAACGATATCATAACCAGCATCGATAAAAAACAGCACTGTGCAGCCGTCTTCATCGACATAGCCAAGGCTTTCGACTCTGTCAATCACCGTATTCTTATCGGCAGACTCAACAGCCTTGGTTTCTCTAATGACTGCCTTGCCTGGTTCACTAACTACTTCTCAGATAGCGTTCAGTGTGTCAAATCGGAGGGCCTGTTGTTCGGACCTCTGGCAGTCTCTATGGGGGTGCCACAGGGTTCAATTCTCGGGCCGACTCTTTTCTCTGTATATATCAACGATGTCGCTCTTGCTGCGGGTGATTCTTTGATCCACCTCTACGCAGACGACACCATTCTGTATACATCTGGTCCTTCTTTGGACACTGTTAACAAAACTCCAAACAAGCTTCAATGCCATACAACACTCCTTCCGTGGCCTCCAACTGCTTTTAAATGCTAGTAAAACTAAATGCATGCTCTTCAACCGATCGCTGACTTAGAATATGTGGACAACTATAAATACCTAGGTGTCTGGCTAGACTGTAAACTCTCCTTCCAGACTCATATTAAGCATCTCCAATCCAAAATTAAATCTAGAATCGGCTTCCTATTTCACAACAAGGCCTCCTTCACTCATGCTGCCAAACATACCCTCATAAAACTGAATCCTTCCGATCCTTGACTTCGGCGATGTCATTTACAAAATAGCCTCCAATACCCTACTCAATAAACTGGATGCAGTCTATCACAGTGCCATCCGTTTTGTCACCAAAGCCCCATATACTACCCACCATTGCGACCTGTATGCTCTCGTTGGCTGGTCTTCGCTACATATTCGGTGCCAAACCCACTGGCTCCAGGTCATTTATAAGTCTTTGCTAGGTAAAGCTCCGCCTTATCTCAGCTCACTGGTCACCATAGCAGCACCCACCCATAGCACGCGCTCCAGCTGGTATATTGCACTGGTCATCTCCAAAGCCAACACCTCCTTTGGCCACCTTTCCTTCCAGTTCTCTGCTGCCAATGACTGGAATGAATTGCAAAAATCACTGAAGTTGGAGACTTATATCTCCCTCACTAGCTTCAAGCATTGGCTGTCAGAGCAGCTTACTGATCGCTGCAGCTGTAAATAGCCCATCCAACCAACTACCTACCTCATCCCCATATATATATATATATATATATATAAAAATCTGCTTTTTTACACACCAGTATTTCTACTTGCACATCCTCATCTGCACATCTATCACTCCAGTGTTAATTGCTAAATTGTAATTACTTCACCACTATTGGCCTATTTATTGCCTTACCTCTTTACTTCATTTGCACACACTGTATACAGATTTTCTATTGTTTTATTGACTGTACGTTTGTTTATGTGTAACTCTGTGTTGTTGTTTTTGTCGCACTGCTTTGCTTCATCTTGGCCAGGTCGCAGTTGTAAATGAGAACTTGTTCTCAACTGGCCTACCTGGTTAAATAAAGTTGAAATAAAAAATATATATAATTTACATGTATGAAGCGAGATCGCCCCAAATGTCAATTTACACCTATGGAGATCAACACATTCACTGTGGCTATGTGTGTTGTCATTCTGGGGAGGCTTGCTTCACACTGATACAGTATGTGTTAACAATTGGAGTGAGTCAGACTGGACTGTCAGTTCCATTAAGTAAGGTTGTATTGGGGTCTTTGAAGCGCATGAGGATACCGGAGACCTTCAAAGGTTTTGATGTTGAATCTCACCCTCTAGCATTTTTGAAAGCACTATACAGTAGGCTACATTATATGATATGGTATGTCATCACTATATAATCATTCAATCAGATGGAATTGGAATGGATCCTATATGATGCAATCTAGGCTATACATTATATGTGTCACTTCTCATACTATTCTCCTATATCCATGTGAGTAGCGTCTACCCTACATTAGGAATAAGCACGGTTAATCTAATATCCGGATATCTGAATACTGAGTATTCAGTATAACACTTTTTATTTTATTTTTTGGGTCGCCTATTTAAAAAGATTTGTCTAAATTCAATTAAATGGTCCATGTTACATTGTTACACACAGGGATATACCATGACATTTGAAATGCTTAATTTAATAAAACAAAAAACTTTAGAATGTAGTGTTTATGTACGGTGCATTCAGCTACTGCTGTTTCAGACCTCACGTGGCTTTGACAGTACATTGTTTACAGTTGCACACTGGAAATGTAGTCTACAGTTCTGAGGACGCACAAACAACGGTGTGCCACCTACAGGCGGTCCACAAGACTGACACTAATCAATGCAAAACACTCACCAGAAAACGTTTTTGTTAACAGAATCAGTTCAATGATGGCGAACATCTGACTTCTCCTTCACGTCTGCTGTTAGCCTAGGCTGCTGTTAGCCTAGGCTACTGTTAGCTTAGTCTGCTGTTAGCCTAGTCTGCTGTTAGCCTAGGCAGCTGTTAGCTGAGTCTGCTGTTAGCCTAGTCTGCTGTTAGCCTAGGCTGCTGTTAGCTGAGTCTGCTGTTAGCCTAGTCTGCTGTTAGCCTAGGCTGCTGTTAGCTGAGTCTGCTGTTAGCCTAGTCTGCTGTTAGCCTAGGCTAATGTTAGCTTCGTCTGCTGTTAGCCTAGGCTAATGTTAGCTTCGTCTGCTGTTAGCCCAGTCTGCTGTTAGCCTAGGCTACTGTTAGCTTAGTCTGTTATTAGCCTAGTCTGCTGTTAGAATAGCACCCTGAGAACAACTGCGTGCTGTCTGTTGTTGTTACATTTTGTGAAATTATAGCATTATTTAAAATGCCCCTTCCTCCCCTACATCACTGTCCTCTTCCACCTGGCCCCTTCCTTCCCTAAATCCCTGTCCTCTCCCACCTGGCCCTTTCCTTCCCTACATCACTGTCCTCTCCCACCTGCCCCCTTCCTCTATTTGACCATACTGTTTAATCACTGGGCACAGTAAGGTAGCTAATTGGACTTAATTTATCTAGTTCAGGAAGTGAAGTGCCTGCCTGGGCCTGGCTGACTGTCTGGCTGATTGTCTGTTGTTTGGCCACAGCACTACAGTACATCTGCAGCCCTGGCCTGGCCACTCACACTGTCATTACTCTCCCCCAGAACCTTACTGTATGTATATACATGTCCCTCCCCACCTGATGGAGCACTCACTACAGTGGTTCAGTGTTTACTCTTTACTCTTTGTTGTCAGAGGTCTCTCTCTCTCTCTCTGAGCCCAGCTATGTTTGTTAGCATAGCATAGGGGCGGCAGGTAGCTTAGTGGTTAGAGCATTGGACTAGTAACTGAAAGGTTGCAAGATCAAATCCCTGAGCTGACAAGGTAAAAATCGGTCGTTCTGCTCCTGAACAAGGCAGTAAACCCACTGTTCCTAGACTGTCATTGAAAATAAGAATTTGTTCTTAACTGACTTGCCTAGTAAAATAAAAAAAATAGGGTATGATCAAAAGCTAACTAGGAGCCTCTCATTTACTCAGTGTCACGGCTAACCAGGAACCTTTCATTTACTGTGTCACTGATGAGGGCCAGATTATCCAAACACAGGCTTTCCCCTGGAACTAGGGGTAATGATCACTAGGGTTTCCTGCACAGTGATTGCTGACAGCAGAACACAGGTAATTGCCTAACCACATGGCATCTCCCTGCCCTGGTCAGACTGCAGTCTCGGCTGCTCATTTGGTTCATTTTATTGCTGGTTAAGAGCCGCCCAGTGTTGCTTTAAATAAAGCCACTGGATTATGACTCATTCCACTGAAAGATGGAGACATTATTTCCTTTTTTTAAATCTTTTTTTTGGCCAATAAGTTAATTGCCTTCCAGTGCGGGAATGGGTATGAAAAGACGAATAGACTGTAGGTAATACCTCCCTGGTAATTGGTTATGATTAACTGGGTTGGTGTGCCACTGAGTTTAGGACAGTGGTACACTGTTACTATACATGGCAGCAATATTTACTGTAGCCCTTTATGAAAGATGCTCTGGAAATGTTGCGTAGGTTTTCAAACATTGAATTGACCGCTGCATCTCCCCTCTCTCCAGCGATGGCGGAGTTCCATGTCCAGCCACGGTCAGTGCGTGCGGAGGAGGCAGGCGTTGGGCGGTTCCAGTGCCAGATTCACGGCCTGCCTGAGCCTTCCATCAGCTGGGAGAAAGATGGCCGCTCCGTGGACACTAAGGATGAGAGGTACAGTAAAGCAGGGTTCCTCTGCGTTAATCACCTCAGCTGTCCCTACCAACTACTGTAGGTCTACTGTACCTGCACACAAAACTCTGTCTGTCCAGAAGCAAATTCACGGTAGCAGCTTCACAACTTTCACTTAACTGTTACCCTGCCAAACCTCACCACCTGGAATCCAGTGTGCTGCCTCCCTTGTGTCTGTCTAGCTGTTTTAAATGGAGTTTACGTTGCGTGTGTAAACACACTTAATCAAGCAAACAATGATCTACTTCCTTGATTCTCTTTCTTTTTCTCTCCCTCTATCTCTCTCTTCTCCCCCCTCTCTCTCTTTTTCTCTCTTTCCCTTTCTCCCTCTGCCCTCCCTCCCCCAACCTCTCGCTCTCCCTCCCTCCTCCCATTCCTTCTCTCTGTCAGGTATACCCTGCTCCCCACTGGTGTCCTGCAGATCACAGGTCTGCGTCAGGAGGATAGTGGTGTGTTCTGCTGTGTGGCCCACAACAGTGCAGGAGTAAAGCACAGTGCCGGGGCTCACCTCACCGTCTCAGGTCTCAATACTCCTACGTACATACATATGTACACACACACATACACACCTTCCCTGGATACCCACCCACCCACCGCACAAATATGTGGCCATGCGTCATCTCACACAGCCTCACCGCAAAGATGCTCGCGCCTGAGATGATGCGCAACGGTGAAATCCAATTAAATGTTGCAATCCATAAAGCTCTCGCACACTTACGCTTGCGTCACTCTCTCTCCCCCCCCCAGTCTCCCAGTCTTCTGTTTACAAAGAGCCCATGATCCTCGTGGGTCCTGAAAACCTCACTCTCACCGTTCACCAGACGGCCATCTTGGAATGTGTTGCCACAGGATATCCCCGCCCCATCGTGTCATGGAGCAGGCTCGGTAAGACCAAAACCCCGCTTTCTCTTTTACATCCAATCAAAGCTGCAGCCTTCAGGGTGCTGCACAGGGGTTAAATCCCCTCTGCCTCTCAGGCCTTAAGGGCTATAGGACCCTTCTATCTTCCATAAGGTTCCATGTTAGATTGCTTGTCTAGTTTGCAATCATCCGAAACCCGACTTGAAATACATCACTATTGCAGCTGATAGAAAAACATGTCACCATAATAGTATAGCTGAATTATATATACATTTACCTAAAGCACACAGGCAAAATACAGAGATTGAAGAGGACATTCTGTTAAACGGGACATTCTGATACAATAAGATACGGCGGCTTTGTGTGTGAAATTGGTCATGGCATGCTGCCTTCACAGCGTGCACGGAGCCCATTGTTTCCCAGATGGTTGAAAGCCTATTTACCAGACATTATCTTGCTGACCTTGATATAAATGAAGGGAGGAAAAATGGAGTGTTCAGTGACTGCTTCTAATGTGGTACAGCACAGTGATTAAGTAGGCTACTGCTGTTCAGTGTGTATTTGTGTGTGTTTTTGTACGCACGTGCAGTTGTGTGGATGTGCGTGTGCGTTGATGTTTGTGTGTTTGCGGAAGTGTGCATGTATGTATGTGTGTCTGGGTTAGCTCGTCTCTGCATTGTGTACATACGTGTAGTATGTTCTTTTATGTGATGTCTAATAGAACATTCATCTTATGTACACATGAAGCAGGGGATTGCAGCCTATATGAGTCTTTGGGGACTAAACAAAATCTTATTTTCTGATGAACGCGTTCTTTACTCTCCTGGTTGAGATGAACCTCTAAAGTGAGTAAGTGACACACGGTGGGAGATCCACCGTGATTGCTTAGAGGTTTTCAGCCCAGGCAGGATTCAGTCCCCTCCACTTCACACGTTCCTCTTGGCTATCACTCAAACTCTGCCGCTACCAATTTTGGAATCAGATAGTTGTTTTTCTAAGCTATTATCCAATCTGATTTGCTGTTCAAAATGTAAATTGCAGCCCCTCCCCAACCAAAGAGGAGCCATAATCAGATTGTGGATATTGCCTTGCACAATGTTTCTGTAATTAAATGCTGACAGGGTGGGATTTCAGCAGGGGCGACATGCAACCATTATTTTAGAGGGGGCACAAAACACCTGTTTTAAAAAAACCTGAAACAGCTTTTTCCTGCAATCTAGAGCCATAATCATTATGCCTAATTTTATGTAAAAAAAATATATAAAATAAAATCTAATTTTATTGGTCACATATTTACCAGATGTTATTGCAGGTGTAGTGAAATGCTTGTGTTCCTAGCTCCAACAGGGTAGTAATATCTAACAATTTACAACATTACACACAAATCTAAAAGTAAAGAATGGAATTAAGAAATATATAAATATTAGGACGAGCAATGTCGGAGTGGCATTGACTAAAATACAGTAGAAAATAATACAGTATATACATATGAGATGAGTAAAGCAGTATATAAACATTATTAAAGTGACCAGTGATTCTAGTCTATGGACATAGGGCAGCAGCCTTTAAGGTGCGGGATTGAGTAACAGGGTGGTAGCCGGCTAGTGATGGCTATTTAACAGTCTGATGACCTTGAGATAGAATCTGTTTTTCAGTCTCTCGGTCCCAGCTTTGATGCACCTGTACTGACCTCGCCTTCTGGATAGCAGGGTGAACAGGCCGTGGCTTGGGTGGTTGATGTCCTTGATGATCTTTTTGGCCTTCCTGTGACATCGGGTGCTGTAGGTGTCCTGGAGGGCAGGCAGTGTGCCCCCGGTGATACCTTGGGCAGACCGCACCACCCTCTGGAGAGCCCTGTGGTTGCGGGCGGTGCAGTTGCCGTACCAGGCGGTGATACAGCCTGACAGAATGCTCTCAATTGTGCATTTGTAAAAGTCTGTGAAGGTCTTAGAGGCCAAGCCAAATTTCTTCAGCCTCCTGAGGTTGAAGAGGCACTGTTGCAACTTCTTCACCACACTTTCTGTGTGGGTGGACCATTTCAGATTGTCACTGATGTGTACACCGACTAAATTGAAGCTTTTTACCTTCTCCACTGTGGTCCTGTTGATGTGGATAGGGGCGTGCTCCCTCTGCTGTTTCCTGAAGTCCACGATCAGCTCCGTTTTGTTGATATTGAGGGAGAGGTTATTTTCCTGGCACCACACCGCCAGGGCCCTCACCTCCTCCCTGTAGGCTGTCTCGTCATTGTTGGTAATCAGGCCTACTGCTGTTGTGTCATCTGCAAACTTGATGATTGAGTTGGAGGCGTGTGTGGCCACGCAGTCATAGGTGAACAGGGAGTACAGGAGGGAGCTGAGCATGCACCCTTGTGGGGCCCCTGTGTTGAGGACCAGCGAAGTGGAGGTGTTGTATCCTACCTTCACCACCTGGGGGCGGCCCGTCAGGAAGTCCAGGACCGAGTTGCACAGGGCAGCTTTAACAATGGGGACAGTATATCGGGAGAGAGCCATGGTTCCATGAAACAGAGTATGTCACAGTCGCTGATGTCTCTCTGGAAGGAGATCCTCGCCCTGAGCTTGTCTACGTTATTGTCCAGAGACTGAACATTAGCGAGTAATATACTCGGAAGCAGTGAATGGTGTGCATGCCTCCTGAGTCGGACTAGAAGTCCACTCTGAGTACCTCTCTCCGCCGGCAGCGTATTGGAACAAAGTATCCAATTCTGGAAAGTTGTATTCCTGGTTGTAATGCTGGTGAGTTACCGCCGCTCTGGTATCCAAAAGTTATTTCCGTCTGTATGTAATAACACAAAAAACGTTGTGGGCTAATAATGTAAGAAATAACACACAAAAAAACTAGATACTGAAAAGTTGCTTAGGAGCTGGAAGCAGAGCTGCCATGTCTGTCGGCGCCATCTCTATGTATATTTTTCTGCATAGGTTATCTAAGCATACCTCTTTAGCTTTTCAGTTGTCATTTTAATTAATTATGTACATTGATTCTTTAAAGGTGCAATATGCGAAATCGCTCCCCCATTTCCTGTTTGCTAAAATTACAATAGTTCACCCAATTTCAGTTTGTGACAAAACTAGCAATGCATAGTGTAGAGAATCATTGTACAATCTAAACCGCTGTGAAATATATATTTGTATTTTCAGCTGTTTGAAGTTGGTGTACAATATTAAAATAAAAGACGCAGAAACGGAACTTAAGAATGGGAAGCATAGAAATAGCGCACATGGAACAGATCAACCACTTCTTAGACTTGCTTTCGATGAGAATGACAGATCTATTACTCACATTTCTATGTGAATTCGGTCAAATTGCCCAAAAAGTGATATATTGCAGCTTTAAGAACTTTTATGCCATATGAGTTTACTACAACTGCCACACCGGTATATAGTACAATAACCCAAGAATTAAAACTATTTTAGTATTTTCTAAAATCTAGTAACCTTGCCTGCAGGCATGCCAGCAGAGATAGTTAGACAAGCTACTCTATCTTGATTAATAACCGGAAATGGCTCGGTAGCTAATTATGAGGTTGGGAGATTGGGAACCTATCTAGCTGGCTAGCTAAAGCCAACTTCATAAAATTGCTTGGTTGCTAGTATTACAGAGAAACAACAAAATGTTTTGTTTTATTTATTAATTAAGAAGGAATCAGTAAGCTATATAGCTTGATCAAATTAATTTACAAACATTCCTCCTGCGAGTCCTGCCCATCACCGGCTCAATTAAGTTGAGTAATTCATTTAACATCTGAAAAATGTAAAAACAGGAAAAGTCTGAGGGGGCACGTCTCCTTGTGGGCATGACGCCTCTGGATTTCAGTGTATTAGATTACAGGGAGTGAAGGCCTGGGGATAAACTGCATAATTAATTTAATAGATTCACATCAGTCATTCCTTAATGCCAGAGTCTGTTTGGAGCTTTTCATTCATCAGCACTGGTGCTCTCTGGGCTACTTTTTGACACTAACTAAATTACAGACTGACATAGAGATAGCTGCATCCATTCCGACAACACATACACACACACACACACACACACACACACACAGATCGGAAGAGAGAGAAATCAAGTTTCTGTGAGAGAGAGTGTGTCTGGAGAGATAAGAGGTAGCCATGGAGGAACTGTAAACTGTGTCCAACTGTTGATTTTACAGTTCACTCAGCAGCTAGCCCGACTTGAGTCAGGCTTATTGTAGAGGGGAAATAACACCCATTATATGGTTCACAGTTGTTTAACCACTCCTAGCTGAGTCCCTTTAGTTATGACACTGGACTGGGGCTGGGAGTGGGAGGGTCAGGCTGAGAGCCCGAGGCTTGTACTTAATAGTACCATGGAGCATGTTTAAGTTCTACTGTACTAGCCATAGCTTCTACTACAGTCAATAAAAAACTCCACTAGCTGATTTAGCTGACCAGGCTGTTTCAATTGGATTGTAAATACGTCTGAATAATAGGTTCCTATGTTCTACTGAAAATCCTGTAGCCTACAGCCCACTGTTGGTGCTGTTTGTTGCAGCTACACGAACACAGAAAGGGCTGAGGTTTGTACAGTGAGGGAAAAAAGTATTTGATCCCCTGCTGATTTTGTACATTTGCCCACTGACAAAGAAATGATCAGTCTATAATTTTAATGGTAGGTTTATTTGAACAGTGAGAGGCAGAATAACAACAAATAAATCCAGAAAAACGCATGTCAAAAATGTTATAAATTGATTTGCATTTTAATGAGGGAAATAAGTATTTGACCCCCTCTCAATCTGAAAGATTTCTGGCTCCCAGGTGTCTTTTATACAGGTAACGAGCTGAGATTAGGAGCACACTCTTAAAGGGAGTGCTCCTAATCTCAGCTTGTTACCTGTATAAAAGACACCTGTCCACAGAAGCAATCAATCAATCAAATTCCAAACTCTCCACCATGCCCAAGACCAAAGAGCTCTCCAAGGATGACAGGGACAAGATTGTAGACCTACACAAGGCTGGAATGGGCTACAAGACCATCGCCAAGCAGCTTGGTGAGAAGGTGACAACAGTTGGTGCGATTATTCGCAAATTGAAGAAACACAAAGGAACTGTCAATCTCCCTCGGCCTGGGGCTCCATGCAAGCTCTCACCTCGTGGAGTTGCAATGATCATGAGAACGGTGAGGAATCAGCCCAGAACTACACGGGAGGATCTTGTCAATGATCTCAAGGCAGCTGGGACCATAGTCACCAAGAAAACAATTGGTAACACATTACGCCGTGAAGGACTGAAATCCTGCAGCGCCCGCAAGGTCCCCCTGCTCAAGAAAGCACATATACATGCCCGTCTGAAGTTTGCCAATGAACATCTGAATGATTCAGAGGACAACTGGGTGAAAGTGTTGTGGTCAGATAAGACCAAAATTGAGCTCTTTGGCATCAACTCAACTCGCCCTGTTTGGAGGAGGAGGAATGCTGCCTATGACCCCAAGAACACCATCCCCACCGTCAAACATGGAGGTGGAAACATTATGCTTTGGGGGTGTTTTTCTGCTAAGGGGACAGGACAACTTCACCGCATCAAAGGGACGATGGACGGGGCCATGTACCGTCAAATCTTGGGTGAGAACCTTCTTCCCTCAGCCAGGGCATTGAAAATGGGTCGTGGATGGGTATTCCAGCATGACAATGACCCAAAACACACGGCCAAGGCAACAAAGGAGTGGCTCAAGAAGCAGCACATTAAGGTCCTGGAGTGGTCTAGCCAGTCTCCAGACCTTAATCCCATAGAAAATCTGTGGAGGGAGCTGAAGGTTTGAGTTGCCAAACGTCAGCCTCAAAACCTTAATGACTTGGAGAAGATATGCAAAGAGGAGTGGGACAAAATCCCTCCTGAGATGTGTGCAAACCTGGTGGCCAACTACAAGAAACGTCTGACCTCTGTGACTGCCAACAAGGGTTTTGCCAAGTCATGTTTTGCAGAGGGGTCAAGTACTTATTTCCCTCATTAAAATGCAAATCATTTTATAGCATTTTTTACATGCGTTTTTCTGGATTTTTTTGTTGTTATTCTGTCTTTCACTGTTCAAATAAACCTACCATTAAAATTATAGACTGATCATTTCTTTGTCAGTGGGCAAACGTACAAAATCAGCAGGGGATCAAATACTTTTATCCCTCACTGTATATTTTTGTTTGAAGGCATTCTCGTGAACTCTGGATGTACTGTCCACCTTTTTCCATTCTCGTGTTTCTCTTCAGCCCACAGTGCATTGTCTTGTCGGAGGACCCAGGTTTGTGGAGTGTTTCCAAATGACCTTCCCTTTCCTTGTTGTGGTTCTGCTCAGATGCACACAGTGCTCGCAGAGGAGACGTGTGTTGCCCTCCTATAAAAGGCCTGGGCCAGGCCATATGGCCCCAGTCTCTGGCTGGCTGGCTAGCTGTCTGCTAGCTGTCTGTTTGAAGATGTGAGGAGAGGAGGATGGCCAGTCTGCTTTCTCTGCAGGCTTTTAGCATTGCAGGCCATGTCCCCCGCACAGCCCTTTAACACTCTAAGCCGAGACACACAGGACGCAGATGTTACAAATATAAAGAGGAACTGAAATATCTTCGGCTGTGCCATGTCTTTGTTGGTCCTAACCCCAGTATAAGGCCATTGAAATAGGAAGAGATGGAGAGCAGGACAGGGTATTTGATGGAGGGACAGAGGGGAGTGGCAGCCTAGCTTATCCGTGTAGCTCTGTCTGCTCAGAGGGCATTTCCCCATTTTAAAGCATGGTGTGCCTAAGGCAGTAGAGGGCTTTGTCAAACCATGAGATCAAACCGGTGTGTGGGTGTGTGTGCGTGTGCATGTGCGTGTGTGTGTGTGTCACTAGCCTGTTAGAGCGGGGTAGGGAGGATGGGGCTGGGGAGGTATAACAGACCCCCTCACACACACATACAATCACACACAGTAACACACAATGGAGTCATGGCAACATAGTTCCTCTGCGTCACTGGCTGTGTCGGCGTGGCCCATGGCCCTCGCCCAATACACTTGCCTCGTTTGCCACCTTTGTACTGAATATGGTGATTCCCACAAGACGTGCTCTGTCCCACTTGTGAGAACTGCTCTGTTATTTACTGTGAAATGTGTTTCGCAGCGGTATGGGGCGAACTAAAATAGCCTCTTCTCCAGCGTTTAATCCTTTGTGTACATTATAGTATGTTTAATCAATCATTTATCTCCCTTGGTATTTTTATAGCCTTTTTTATAGCCTTTTTGTGTATATTTAAAGGGCATATTTTTTAAATTCTAAACTAACTCAGCTAATTTGCTATCTCCCTCCTCTCCTCCTCTCTCTCTCTCTCTCTCTCTCTCTCTCTCTATCTCTATCCCTTCCCTCATTTAATCTCCTCTCCTATTCCCTACTCGCCTCCCCTCCCTTCCTCCTCTCCTCTTCTCTTTTCTTCTCCTCTCCTCTACTCTCCCCTCTCTCCTCAGATGGCCGTCCGATAGGTGTGGAGGGCATCCAAGTACTGGGTACAGGGAACCTGATGATCACAGATGTCGGGGTCCAGCACTCTGGCGTCTACGTCTGCGCTGCCAACAAACCAGGGACCCGTGTACGCAGAACCGCTCAGGGACGTCTGGTGGTCCAAGGTGAGCCTTTACACACACTCAGTATGGTGTGTGTGTATGTGTGTGTGTGTGTGTGTGTGTGTGTGTGTGCGTGCGTGCGTGCGTGTGTGTCAGTGGAGGCTGGTGGGAGGAGCTATAAGAGGATGGGCTCATTGTAATGGCTGGAATGGTACTAATGGGACGGAGTTAAACGTGTGGTTTTCATATGTTTGATGTGTTTGATATCATTCCATTTATTCCATTCCAGCCATTACAACGAGCCTGTCCTCCTATAGCTCCTCCCTCCAGCCTCCACTGGTGTGTGATTTTGAATGGAAATACATTTTAGGTCCCCACAAGGTTAGTAAAACAAATGTGTGTGTGTGTCTCATTCGTTGTGTGATATTCTTACTCATATTTGACCAATTGGAGGTGGTTAGTACTGCGGGTAGGGCCTTCCGACCAAGCAGGAAGCATTCAGCGTGTGCCTCACATGCTTATCAGCCAAAGGGCCCTGCCCTTGGCCCCAGCCAATAGCAATACTGCTCCCAGTCAATATTTCATTTAATCTTCCTGTCCATTGTTAGACAAGGCCCTGCTATAGAAGGCTCTGTCAATGTCTATGGTTTCTTTATCGATCAGTGAAACTAGTAAGCGCCCTCAGCTAATGATCTGATACGATATACAATACATGTGTTTATGATAAGAAACGAAAAGGCTAAAGCCTTGCTGTGGACACAGCCTTCAAGAAGCATTGCTTCGTATTCTCATGGCAGCAGTGTTCTCCTCCTGGATGTATTTCACAGTCGGGAAGCATATGACTGACTGACTAACTTGCTATGAGAGGGTTGTTATGGTGATAAGGCCTCAGTGACTGTATAGAGTAGCAGCATACAGGTGACTCCCTCCCGCCGTCCGGCCGGCTGTTTTGATCAGAGTAAGGTAGGCTGTTTCTTAAGAGAATCGATGTGATCTTCCTGGCCAGATGGTTGGCACAGCGGCCCTCTGCTCACTGCACTACCCTTACTCTGAGAGAGAAGGAAGAAGAGAGAGTGAGAGAGATTAGGGGGAGAGGGAGAGGGAAGAAGAGAGGTTGGGGGAAGAGAGTAATAGAGAGTAGGGGGAGAGGGAGAGGGAGAGAGAGAAGGGTAGAGAGAGAGAGGAGGGGATTGAAAGAGGGAGAGAGAAAGATAGAGAGGGAATGGGGGAAAGAGTGCTGATCAGACCCACACCACAATTGCACATCAATACTCTCCCTGACCCACCATCCCCCCGCCTCCCTCCAGCCCTTCCCTCCAGCCCTTCCCTCCAGCCCTTCCCCCCGCCTCCCTCCAGCCCTTCCCTCCAGCCCTTCCCTCCAGCCCTTCCCTCCAGCCCTTCCCTCCAGCCCTTCCCTCCAGCCCCTACTCACATACACACAGCCTCTATATATATATATATATATAGAGAGAGAGAGAGAGAGAGAGAGAGAGAGAGAGAGAGAGAGAGAGAGAGAGACTAATCCTCATCATACCACAGTGTCTAGAACTGTGTATTTCAGGTCCCGCCACTTTTACTGACAGGGTGACATACAGTATGGAGATAGCTGAGATTAGAAAACCATCATAACACCTCTTCTCTTAGATTGGAATTATATAGATAGAGGATGCTAAATAGCTAGAACTGGAAAGGGGAGGGTTTGTTTACAGGAAGATAGTTTAGATAGCATCCTCTAAATAGCTAGAACTGGAAAGGGGAGGGTTTGTTTACAGGAAGATAGTTTAGATAGCATCCTCTAAATAGCTAGAACTGGAAAGGGGAGGGTTTGTTTACAGGAAGATAGTTTAGATAGCATCCTCTAAATAGCTAGAACTGGAAAGGGGAGGGTTTGTTTACAGGAAGCTAGTTTAGATAGAGGATGCTAAATAACTAGAACTGGAAAGGGGAGGGTTTGTTTACAGGAAGCTAGTATAGATAGAAATATTAAAACCAGAAGGATAGCTGACAGGCAAATAAACCTGCTAATGTGAGAGTGGAAAGGAAAATAGTTGCTGATTGTGGGAATGATCTCGTTGTAAATTACGACTAGATGATCCCTAATTGCAGTCTTAATTGTCTTCCCACTCACTAGGAAGTTATTATGAAAATAACTCAAGTTATCCTATCATAAATGACAATATTGATGTGGCTTATAATACGGGTAGCTATGAATAATGAGGGGAGATAAGTATCCCAACAGAAATAGCAACAGCAATACCAACCAACAGCTCGGATCAGATCTGGGAGGAATGTAATCACAAATTTGAGGCGAAACTAAACACTGTTTAATTAAGAGGTAATAGAGATTTGCATTACCTGTACCTCTGTGTCAATTAGCGCAAACGGAGCATGGCTCATAGCTCAAAGAGAGGAGGGAAAGAATGACTCCTAGGGAGGGAGGGAGGGAGGGAGGGAGGGAGGGATCATTGGCTGGAGGCTGAAGGTCAATAGTTGTGTAATGTGCCATACTGAAAGACTTTCGGGGGAAAGATACTGTATCTGCACTGCATTGCCTTTCACTCAGTTTGTGTTCTATAATAGGTAGTCTGCGTTTGTGAATAGATTCCCTGTTCCCTCTCCTCCTCTTCCTCCTCCTCCTCCTTTTGTGTTCCTAGATCTTCTTCTTCTCAGTTCCAATGACATTAATCTGATCCTCAGCTAATAATTGTTTTGCCAGACTCTGTCGCTAATTCCCCCCCCCCCCCCCCCCACACACACACACACACACACACACACACACACGATCTAATTCTGATTAATGTGATTAGGCTGGATTAAGCCCAGGATAATACGCCTTCATTCCTCTCTCCTCTTTTCCTTCCCTCTAGAAGGCTGGGAGCTTCCTGCTTTTTCAATATACCTTGGTAGCTTATGTTTTCAAACCACTGGTGAAAAAACATAGTTGTTCTGCAGCATAGTATGGGGAATGAGAAAGACCCTGTCAGCAAGTTGCTGTATCTATGTAGCAAGGCACTTTATATTCAGTTAGTAAGTAGCCCACTATCTGTCTTTCTCTTTCCCCTGCGTCTGCCACAGCCCCAGCAGAGTTTGTGCAGCCTCCCCAGTCCATCTCCCGGCCGGTGGGCACCACTGCTATCTTCACCTGCCAGGCGCAGGGCGACCCTGTGCCCCAGCTCACCTGGCTGAAGAACGGGCAGATCCTGGAGCCTGGAGGGCACGTCAAACTCAGGAACAACAACACGTGAGTTAGCGTACAGCTATGGAGATACACATAGTAAGTGTGTTCTATTGAATTGTGTGTTGAAAGCAACAGGGACTGTACTCATTCTGTATGGTAATAACACTATATCCATTCATGCATGCAGCCATCCATCCACTGTAACAAAGCTACATGCCATATGTGCATGGCTGGCAGTGTCGTTGGCGTAATCAAACGCTCCATTATTTCTCTCTGGGTTGATCTGATCTACTGCTCTAATGAAACAGCTGGCCAAGATGTCTGCCAAGAGATACACTGACTTGTTTTAAATGGAGCTGTAACATTACATTACGAGGGTATCTATCGAATCGCTGCTGGACCGGCTCCCAAGGCTGTCCGGTGGAATTTCCAGGAACAGAACAGAAGGCTCGGCCAGTGTATTGTGTCATTTAACATTCTCCATATGAGAGATTATGAGGCCAGGTTATTGTGTTTAGTGTTGTGTTGGGCGGGCGGGCGGCCGGCCGGGCGGGTTGGGGCAGGCAGGGAGAGACGGGAGGGTTGTAATGAGGCTGGGACTGGCCTCGCTCCAGGTCGAGGAGAGTGGCTCTGTGTAGTGATAATGATTAAAGTCTGCTACTGTATTTGGAGTTTTGCTGTTTTATTGTCCTGAGTGGTTGTCACCACCAGTGTTTCTCCAGAACCATTAAACAGGGAGCCAGACAGCCTGGTGTTAGAATGCTTCTCATTCAGGTCAAAGAGTAGACTCCAAACATAGCCTGGGGTTTGCGGTAGAGCTAGGAGTTATAGCTCAGTAATACCTCAGATGACTGGATGCTTGGATGGTTCTCCTGAATTTGGTGCGCATACTGTTCAAGGTATTTTGTCAATGTCCTGCATGTGTTTTGATGTTTTCCAGTTGAAGATTTCACAGCACTTATTCCCTATACAGTGCACTGCTTTTGACCAGAGCCCATAACACAAAGAATATACAGCATGTCCTTACATATGAGGCAGATCTATATTTGTTCACGCAGACAGACAGGGGAGATCGTATTATTCATACATTTTAACTGTCAGCCTTTCAAAGATTTATAGGTTAGATTTCTTTCTGGCTGTGGGAAATGAAAGAAAGGTTAATTACAGTATACATGATGAGTTCAGTGCTGTATCCAGTCATGTTTTTGCAAAAGTGAGAATCCATCTGTGTGTGTTAGTATTTATAAATGCAAAGGATGGTGAAGTGATTACATTACATATGCACAAGAAAATCAATAAAGCGGGACAGTGAAGTACATGTAAATGATGCAGGTGTTCCAGACCAAGTGTTACATGGGGAGAGAGAGGCCTAGGCACTACCATCACTCAGACACACTGCTCTCCTCTACCAGTCACAGAGATGGAGAAAGAGAGAGGCCTAGGCACTACCGTCACTCAGACACACTGCTCTCCTCTACCAGTCACAGAGATGGAGAAAGAGAGAGGCCTAGGCACTACCGTCACTCAGACACACTGCTCTCCTCTACCAGTCACAGAGATGGAGAAAGAGAGAGGCCTAGGCACTACCGTCACTCAGACACACTGCTCTCCTCTACCAGTCACAGAGATGGAGAAAGAGAGAGGCCTAGGCACTACCATCACTCAGACACACTGCTCTCCTCTACCAGTCACAGAGATGGAGAAAGAGAGAGGCCTAGGCACTACCATCACTCAGACACACTGCTCTCCTCTACCAGTCACAGAGATAGAGAAAGAGAGAGGGCCAGGCAGAGGTGAAGAGGAGCGAGGGAGAGAGAGAGAGAGAGAGCACATTAAGTGCTGGAGTTGGATGGCTGAAGCAGACTGTGTTGTAGGGAAGAGTGATGGAGAGAGAGGGAGGGAGAGAAAGAGATGGAGAGGGGTTAGAGGGCAGCCTAGTGATAGACCTCCACCTGACACTGCTCTGCATCTCTCTGGAGCCTCTGATGCATCACACCCACTACGCTGGGACTGGTTAAGTATGGAGGCCAGAGTTCCAGCACCACCATTAGCTAATTGGCTCATAAACTGAGGTAGCCGAACACGAAATGTAGCCATTTATGGAACATAACTTTACGTGGCATCCTAACTTACTTAGTAGGACTATAGGAAGTGCTGAGTTCTACTGTTGTGAGGTAAGTGTTTGGGTGCGAGGCTGGTACCTTATCTCATTGCTATTCTGATACATTCCTACAGCCCATCGTACGTCTCCATCTGGTGCGCTACAGTATTAGTTCTACAGAACAGTCTTTGTCGGTTTTGCTCAAGGAACCCAGTCTCTTGGTTGGGCGAGCAATGCAAGCCCAGTTCAAGCCCAAGTAGACCTTATTTTCTGTTGTCGTCACAGCAGATCCTGCTGTTTTCCTTTCCTATATAGGAATGATTGAAAGGATAGACAAGCACATTCAACAGGCCCCAGTCTTCCCTACAGGCGCAAGGCACAGGTAATGATATGCCCCTACAGCTCACTGTTTCTGCTGTTATATAGAAAGCGTGTATCTAATATTGGAGTCCTGCCTCTGTGCAAGATTACCTAGCAGTGTGATTTTAATTAGAATGTTCCTATCGGTGTGTGTGTGTGTGTGTGTGTGTGTGTGTGTGTGTGTGTGTGTGTGTGTGTGTGTGTGTGTGTGTGTGTGTGTGTGTGTGTGTGTGTGTGTGTGTGTGTGGGCAACGGTAGGCAGGCTATCAGCACGCCACCCACTACTTTGCAATGTGAGCTGGAGGCAGTATGAATTTTGAAAACATATACTTCATTGTTTGAAACCTGAACGTTCTACTTCATATTATGAGCCACGTCTTACCTTGCTTCAAAGTAGCCTAGTTAAAATCCAACCATAGAAACTTGGAGGCAATTATTTTATCAAGACTTCCTGATGCCATTAACCAGCATTTCTCTGCTGTTCTATTGGTTTTCATATCAACTTTATTTCGCTGTCCAGAACCCAAAGGCACAATCCTAGTCATATTAGCAACCCATCCTTGTTGTTGCTATTAGATTCCCCCTCTATGTTTCTAACTGAGATTTTCATCTCGGTCACATATGGAAAGGCATTCATCAGGTGCTCTGTTTAGAATGGTGTTTTCCCACGAACTGCATTTTGGCAAATATTTTATTGGCTGCTTCATTACAGGAGTTCTGTTCAGATGAATTACCATCATCTAAATGTGATGTCTGTCATTCTGAGCACTGTGGGCACCGATGGGCTATGGAGCCAATGCATATGGGTCCGGTAAATTTCTCAAATGGCCAGTAAATTAAAATCTTCCCGGTCATGTTGTTCGATGCCAGATTTTCCTAATGGAAAATGGAAGGGACAACACTAGAGATATGCACATACTGCATATTGTTCCCTACAGGATTCTCTCATGCTGTTGACCTGCCAGAGAGGATAGGATAAGAAAGTAAGGGGATCGATTGTGTATTTTACTCACATGCATGCACACACATTAATCAAGGAACAATTATATCAGAAAGTAAGCACACACACACACACGTTCGCATACATACACACACATATTAAACATGCAAATTCTCCCGTGCATTGCCCTTTAGACTGTCTCCCTGCAGCACGCTGTATCCAATTACACACTGTACCCAATTACACACTGTACCCAATTACACGCTGTGACAGTCTGACAGGTGTGAACTCTGTTTGAGCTAAAATGGTGTCACAATAAATTCAGATTGGCAGCTAATGCAAATATAACAGTAGGATTATATTGTTTTGACGATGGACTTGCTTCGTGTGTGTGTGTGTGTGTGTGTGTGTGTGTGTGTGTGTGTGTGTGTGTGTGTGTGTGTGTGTGTGGTGTGTGTGTGTGTGTGTGTGTGTGTGTTGGTTGACTTAGAAGGGCAGAGAGTTGATGTTCTTCTCACGCAGGGCACTGAGGGGTGGTCACGGGCTGTTCCATAAACATGAAACACCATTACCCCAGTAATGAAAATGCCTGGCTGACCTCCATTAGAATCATGGCCTCAGAATGTGCTGCCCGGGCTGTTTTCAGGGGAGTACGACACTTACAGTATGAAAGGACTGTTAATAGGAATATCTAAACCAGCCTGGCCCATCCATGACATAGTCAGGATAATCTGAACCAGTTTGCTCGCGATAATCTGCACCATCGAGAGCATCCTGACGGGTTGCGTCACTGCCTGGTATGGCAACTGCTCGGCCTCTGACCGCAAGGCACTACAGAGGGTAGTGCATACAGCCCAGTACATCACCAGGGCCAAGCTTCCTGCCATCCAGGACCTCTATACTAGGCGGTGTCAGAGGAAGGCCCTAAAAATTTTAGAAGACTCCGGCTACCCTAGCCAGGGACTGTTCTCTCTGCTACCGCACAGCAAGCGGTACCGGAGCGCCAAGTCTAGGTCCAAGAGGCTTCTAAACAGCTTATACCCCCAAGCCATAAAACTCCTGAACGTCTAATGAAATGGCTACCCAGACTATTTACATTGCAAAGTAACAGTTTCTGGGTAGAATATCAGCCTAGTATATGTTGTAGAAATGGCATGATTTGTGGAATAGTTTTGACAGGTGAGAATTGACTCTAAACTGACTAATCTTCTCCTATGTTTTTATAGGGAATGAAGACTTGTATGATTTATTTGTGTGAGTAAGTTTCAGTGAAGAGATGTGTCCTTCTCCCTCTAGGAATATTCCACTGGGCTGCATTTTTTGTTGTTGTGTATCTGAACCTCTTAAAAGGAAATATGTTTTCCTTTTTTTCCCGTTTTCCTTCTGTGGAAGCCCTGTCTTGTTATTCCAGGGAGCTGGGGACCTGGGCATTGGCCTTGACCTCTAACCCTGCAATCAGTCATTTCCGTGGGCCTTCTGTGAGCCAGAGACAGCTCATCGCTACTCCCTCTTCAAAGCCCCTGCTCTCCCCCTCCCCTCTCCCCCTGTTTCCTCCTTTCTTCCCTTTTTTCCTTCTATCCCTCTCTCTAGTTTAGAGTGGTGAGAACTGGAATGGCCACCCCTTGCCTTTCACGGGCCTTCGTTCAGTGACAACATTGCAAGCACACGGCCCCAGTGGCTGAATAACAGAACCCTCCCTCGCCCCCAGCCCACTGAGCCCAGTGAGCCCACCCTAGCCCCAGCCCAATGAGCCCACCCTAGCACCAGCCCAGTGAGCCCACCCTAGCCCCAGCCCAGTGAGCCCACCCTATCCCCAGCACCAGCCCAGTGAGCCCACCCTAGTCTCAGCCCTGTGAGCCCACCCTAGCCCCAGCCCAGTGAGCCCACCCTAGCCCCAGCCCAGTGAGCCCACCCTATCCCCAGCACCAGCCCAGTGAGCCCACCCTAGCCCCAGCCGAGTGAGCCCACACAGCTCCCTAGCCCCAGCCCAGTGAGCCCACACAGCTCCCTAGCCCCAGCCCAGTGAGCCCACACAGCTCCCTAGCCCCAGCCCAGTGAGCCCACACAGCTCCCTAGCCCCAGCCCAGTGAGCTCACACAGCTCCCTAGCCCCAGCCCAGTGAGCCCACACAGCTCCCTAGCCCCAGCCCAGTGAGCCCACCCTAGCCCCAGCCCAGTGAGCCCACACAGCTCCCTAGCCCCAGCCCAGTGAGCCCATCCAGCTCCAGCCCAGTGAGCCCACACAGCTCCCTAGCCCCACACCAGCCCAGTGAGCCCACACAGCTCCCTAGCCCCAGCCCAGTGAGCCCATCCATCTCCAGCCCAGTGAGCCCACACAGCTCCCTAGCCCCAGCCCAGTGAGCCCATCCAGCCCCAGCCCAGTGAGCCCACACAGCTCCCTAGCCCCAGCCCAGTGAGCCCATCCAGCCCCAGCCCAGTGAGCCCACACAGCTCCCTAGCCCCAGCCCAGTGAGCCCACACAGCTCCCTAGCCCCAGCCCAGTGAGCCCATCCATCTCCAGCCCAGTGAGCCCACACAGCTCCCTAGCCCCAGCCCAGTGAGCCCACACAGCTCCCTAGCCCCAGCCCAGTGAGCCCATCCATCTCCAGCCCAGTGAGCCCACACAGCTCCCTAGCCCCAGCCCAGTGAGCCCACACAGCTCCCTAGCCCCAGCCCAGTGAGCCCATCCATCTCCAGCCCAGTGAGCCCACACAGCTCCCTAGCCCCAGCCCAGTGAGCCCACCCTAGCCCCAGCCCAGTGAGCCCACACAGCTCCCTAGCCCCACACCAGCCCAGTGAGCCCACACAGCTCCCTAGCCCCAGCCCAGTGAGCCCATCCATCTCCAGCCCAGTGAGCCCACACAGCTCCCTAGCCCCAGCCCAGTGAGCCCACACAGCTCCCTAGCCCCAGCCCAGTGAGCTCACACAGCTCCCTAGCCCCAGCCCAGTGAGCCCATCCATCTCCAGCCCCCTCACCCAGCCTGGGGGAGATCCATCAATCGATAAAGTAGCCTTGAACTGATGAGTAAATGATGCTGTCAACCTGCCGGTCTGTCATGACAGCAAGGCCAGGCAGATGGCCCAAACACAGATCTTTTCTTCCCAACTTACACACACACTTTGCCCAAAACACTGACTCACGCTCTATCTTTCTGTTACTAAGATGCTCTCTCTCTCTCTTCCCCCCCACCCCTCCCCCCCTTACTGTATCAGGAATGGTTTTCTCTCTCACTCTCTTTCTGGCATGCTCTTTCTCTCCTTTTCTCTCTTTTTCTCAGTCTCTCTCTCTCTCCCTCGCATTTCAAAGCCTCTGTGCGTTGGTTGTCCTCCTGTGTGATGCTATTGTTCCTCTGACTGCAGTAGCTATAGTTTCCTTCTTTCTCCAGTCAAAGACTCTCTGTGTGATCTGTCAGATGATTGACACAGACCCAGAGAGCAGCAGCATCCGGTTCCTCAGTCGGCCTGGCAGCCCAGTGGTTGCTAGTCGGAGCTGCTGAAGAGAGTACAGCACAGGAGTCACGTTATGAGTCTGGTCTCAGACACATCCAACATCAAAGCAAAGAAGAGGGGCAGAAATGTCGCTCGCTGAGTGCTCAACTCTGTTCTCTTACATCGAGGTCGAAGTTGAGTTTTGATAACTGGTCGTGGGATTTTCTAGCAACAACATTGAGCCACCATCATTAGATTCTAGTAAAAATGTAAATTCAAAAAAATATGTAATTACATTTTATTGGTCGCGTACACATGTTTTGCAGATGCTACAGCGGGTGTAGCGAAATACTTATGTTCCTAGCTTCAACAGTGCAGTAGTATCTAACAATACACAACAATACATGCAAATCCTAAAAATTCTAAGAAAGGAATTAAGAAAGAAAGAAATATTAGAACGAGCAATGTCGGAGTCTGGAATCTAAATATACATGTACAGTGTCTATAGACATTATGGGCAGTATATGAATAGAAAAGGTGTGTACAGCAGTAGTTATATGAGCCTTGATTAGAATACAGTATATACATATGAAGAGGGTAAACAGTATGTAAACATATTCTGAAAAGGCTTAGCTGTACTTGTGTTTGTCCTATACAATTGCGGTCCTTCGCGAGGTGCTGAAATTCATACTTTTAATAAAAACGTTTAGCGAATATAACCACCTACTTTTTCCTCATTGCTCGAATGTAAGTCGAGATTCAATTGGGTCCGTGCTTACTGGGATCCTTAGTTTCTCTAATGTCCGGTAAATTTAAATGTTGCCGGTCAAATTTCCAGCCCCACCTTTTTCTAATGGAAACCCTGGTGTGTGTATGTAAACTGGGAGAGAGAACAGTGTTGGGGAACTACAAAGCCAGGGGGCTGCTGCCGGACTGTCTGAAATATGCAGTGCCTTGTGAAATTTTCCAGAATCCCCTTCCTGCTCTGATCTGTTCAGGCCAGGCTGACGTTCAGTAGTTCCTCCCTTGGGGCCTCTTTGGTGTGTGTCTGTGGCGTCTGGTCAGGTTGCCTGGCTGAAAACACTCCATCCATCCCTCACTTGAAAGGCTGTCAGAAATGTGACGACTGACGGCGCTCGACTGCTGCCACCTGAGAGGTCAAAGGTGAGATTTGCCTGGAGAAGGAGAAGGAAGGTGTGCCTCCGGAGGGTTTTGACTAATAAGGATACAGCTTTTCTCAGGCAACTTACGCGGCAGGTTAGGAAAATGTATGTAGCAGGTTAGGAGAATTAGGTTAAGGTGGGGAAAAGTGTTAGGGTTAGGGTGAGCTAAAATGCGAAATAAATATTTTTTTAAATAAAAGATGCATTCTTTCTAGCCATAACCCATCAGGAGAGTGAAACAGAAAGCCTTTTCCGTCCTAATAAATAACTAGACAGGCTCGGTGAGATTGATTCCACCTGGCAGACACTGGACTAACCTATCCTCTCTGGAATAATGGCCCTCCTCACAACCCAATCCTCTCTCTCTCTCAATCTCTCTCTCTCTCTCAATCTCTCTCTACACTGAAACCAGTGGACCACTGAAGCCACTCGTTCATGTAACATACATTTTTAAAAGGTAATCGAATGATCCCCTCCTCATAATACTTCATACAGTATAATGTCCATTGAACTGTAAGACTAACACCAGTCCCCTCCACCCCTTCACTTGTGAAACGTCAGGTATATAAAGTCACCGTCCTTTACCTCCGGACTACATTCTCTCCTCATGGTTTCTCATAGAGTACCACAATATGAGTCATAATACCCATAAAACCTAGCAGTCAAACAGGGAAATGGCTCCAATTGTTTTTCCACCATAAATGTTTCCCATAGGGGATTTTAGAAACACCTAAAATAAGGGCTGTGTTTCGTGTAAGCTTGCCCTGGCGTGACATTTTGATAACTGTAAATCTCTCTCGGACAAGGGGACCTTTAGCAATATATTTGCCTGTATTTACCCCCAACAAATGAAATGCGAATTAGCTGCTAATGTGGATATCATAATGAACTACAAATGCCATGATGATCTGGACAAGACTGCCAAATCGAGGCAAAGGTAAGAATCTATGAATTAAGAGATGACATGCAGGAGCTTGCAGGGATTTGTAGTCTTGCATGATGTCTACTTTGATGCTAATTCGCATTTTCAAATCTGAGAGTAAATAGAGCCGAATATATTGATAAAAGCCACCTTGTCCGAGAGAGATTTACATGGTTATCAAAACGTCACACCAGGGTAAGCCTACACGAAACACAGACCTTATTTTAAGTGTTTCTAAAATCCCCTAAAGGAAAAACAATTGGAACCATTTCCTTGTTTGACCGCTAGGTCTTATGGGTATTATGACACTGTCATGTCCTGACCAGTAAAAGGGGTTATTTGTCATTGTAGTTTGGTCAGGGCGTGGCAGGGGGTGTTTGTTTTGTGTGTTTCGGTGTTTTTGGTTTATGTTCTATATTTTCTATTTCTATGTGTATATCTAGTTTTCTATTTCTATGTTGGGTTTTTGGCAATGACCTCCAATTAGAGGCAGCTGGTTGTCGTTGTCTCTAATTGGAGGCCATATTTAGTTGGGTTTGTTTTCACTTGTGTTTTGTGCGTGGTTATTTTCTGTATAGCCTGTGTGCCTTACGGAACTGTTTCGTCGTTTTGTTTATTTTGTTTAAGTGTTCACGTTACTTTAAATAAATTAAGAAGATGAGCACTTTAACCGCTGCGCCTTGGTCCAATCCTTACGACGCCCATGACAGACACCTCCACTGTGGGGCTCTATTGTGAGGGGTACAGTATAGGCATTTACATTTAAGTCATTTTCATCTAGTCGGCTCGGCGATTCAAACCAGCAACCCTAAATGTACACTATGATCTTGTCCTTATGCTCATGTTGTGTCCTTGAATTCCTTCAGTCTTTCCACGTCAATGACTTTGTTCATTGAATCGGAAAACCCTAAAGAACACCTACAGGTTTCTCATTCAGAGACCACACACCTACAGCATGAACAAACTGGCCCCTGTTTCTCCCACATTTAAACGGGATGGAGGTGCCCTGGAAAGGGAGTGAAGACGGATGTGACCCATCTGTCTGTGTGGACACCTCCAGCCCGTTTAAACAGCTGCAGACATATCTAAGTCAACTGGAGTCAGACACACCATGATACGGAGAGAGGAGACAGATTGAAGTTTGTGTTTGAGGCCTCTCTGTAGAATAGCAGACCTAATCAGCAGGCAGGACGTGAGAAATGGATTCATTTCATCATTCATTTGCAAACAGTGATTGATCTTACACTCCCACCTTGAAGCTTTTCAAAAACGCACTTCTCACACTAGCTGTCGGAGTCTATCCCGAAAAAATGCAATATGCTGGAAGGGTTCATTTCCATATTATGCTCCTCTGTGTTAAATCTTTTATTTTCTCATCCCCTCAGGATTAAGAGGAGAAGAGCGGATGATTATGTATTCAGCTCTAATAATATGCCCTCCACCCCCCCACACACATCACCCCATACTACACACACACACCCCATCAAGTCATCCTCCAGCAACGGCAGATAGAGGGAGGAAGGAGGGATTGGAAGGGAGGCAGAGGGGAAGAAGGGTGGAGAGAGAAAAATTGAAAACAGGGGAGTTAGGTGTGCGACACCACCCCCCACCTCCATCCCATCCTCCAGTAACGACTAATCCACTCCCAGCAGGCTCATTCTGTAGTGACAGTGTATCTGCTTAGGATTGAGACATAAAAGAGGATGGGAACCGGCTAGTAGAAATGCCCTACTACTGGTGTACTGTAAAGAAGACTTTGATTCAGATGCTACACAGAAGGATTTCAGACAGTATTCTATTGTTTGCTTGACTGCCCGCTGTGAGAGTTTTAAACAAAGCCCTTGTCAGGTTCTGCCGGCTTTGTTTTGCTCAGAAAATGCCACCGCACGCACAATACACTCATCTTGGAAATCAATAATCATCTCTGAGAGCTTCCTGTTTGCTTTCTCTGCACTACCCAATAATATCCTAATAATATCCTAATCCCTCTCGCTGCAAACCAGAGACTCACGTCTTTCCTATGTCTCCTTTCCTCCCTCCTCCTTTATCCCTCCTTCTTCCCTCCTCCTCGTCCTCCTCTTCCTCCCTCCTCTTCTTCCTCAAGCACGCTGACCATCTATGGCATCAGTCAGGAGGACGAAGCCATCTACCAGTGCATTGCTGAGAACAGTGCCGGCTCCACCCAGGCCAGTGCCCGTCTCACCGTGCTGTGGGCAGACGGCCTGCCAGGGATGCCCAGTCTGGTGCGGGCCGAGGCCCTCTCACCCAACGCCATCCAGGTGTCCTGGAAGGAGCCTGGCCAGAACACTCAGGAGATCATTGGCTATGTGCTCCACATCCGCAGGACCACAGGTTAGTGGCTAACACCATCTCTAACACACCACTAGAACACAGAATACTGCTCTGCCTCAGATGAACTGGTTCACTATGGGGAGACTGGATGTTACCCAGTCATTGCAGTACATTCTCTACCATCTAGCTATCACCTGAAAGAAAGGTATTTTGCTTACATGCATTAGCTCTTTATGAGACGTATGTTGTTTTACTGAGGTTATTGGGATGTCTGCCCTTAGCGTGTGGTAGAGATGATACAGAACAGTAGGGAGTGTGGTGTGTACAGTAGGTAAAGTGGTCTGTGTGTTATGGAGCGGTGGGTGGGTGTAGACTGTATGGGTCACCAGGTGGCTGTGCTGGGGAGGGGAGGCTGGCTCCCCCAGGGCTGACTACAGCTTCTCTTCCAGCGTCACCCCTCCTCTAGCTCCTCTTCCCCTGGGCCCTCACTGAGCTGGGAGTAGGAATAGGAGGTGAGAGAGTAGGGGAGAGGAGGAGAAAGCAGGAAAAAGCAGAAGGGAAGGAGGGAGCTAAAAAGAGAAGGAGATAGCAAGAGAGAGGATGAAAGAGCCGGAGAGAATGAAAGAGAGGATGGGAAGGGAGAGAAAAAAGAAAAGACTAAGAGGTAGAGAATGAGAAAACAGGAGACAGCAGGAGGGAGGAGAGAGCAGTAGACAGACAGCAGGAGAGAGGAGGGAGGAGAGAGCAGTAGACAGACAGCAGGAGAGAGGAGGGAGGAGAGAGCAGTAGACAGACAGCAGGAGAGAGGAGGGAGGAGAGAGCAGTAGACAGACAGCAGGAGAGAGGAGGGAGGAGAGAGCAGTAGACAGACAGCAGGAGAGAGGAGGGAGGAGAGAGCAGTAGACAGACAGCAGGAGAGAGGAGGGAGGAGAGAGCAGTAGACAGACAGCAGGAGAGAGCAGGGAGGAGAGAGCAGTAGACAGACAGCAGGAGAGAGCAGGGAGGAGAGAGCAGTAGACAGACAGCAGGAGAGAGGAGAGAGCAGTAGACAGACAGCAGGAGAGAGGAGGGAGGAGAGAGCAGCAGACAGACAGCAGGAGAGAGCAGGGAGGAGAGAGCAGTAGACAGACAGCAGGAGAGAGCAGGGAGGACGTACGGTAACAGGACACCTGTTTCTCCAGCCACGCCAGGTTGGATGGTCGCTCAGCCATCCCCATCCTTCATGTAGAGGAGCCATAAAAGTGGCTGATAATTGAATGAGACTAAATTTTATGTTGCCATGTTAATGTTTATTTGCTGGGGGTGTGAGGTTTGGTGGGGTGGCAATCTCCTGTGTGTGTGTGGTGTGTGTGTGTGTGTGTGTGTGTGTTGTGTGTGTGTGTGTGTGTGTGTGTGTGTGTGTGTGTGTGTGTGTGTGTGTGTGTGTGTATCTCTATGGGTGTGTGTGCAGCAGCGAAGGAGTACGTCACCCAGGCACAGCTGATGCTCTCTCCTCTGTAGTGCTATCAGATGTATAATTGAAGGCCCCAGGGGCTAGCCTATAGGAACTGCTTTAATTACCTACCAAAGACAGGCTGCCCCAATGGGCTGAGAGCTAGAGGTAGATAGTGGTTACGGGTGAGGAACTTTGACTTAAGGGCCATAACGAACTGTAACCCCCTCTCTCTTCAAATTTAACAAGCACTCACCTAGAGCCACCCCCTCGATTCACTAAGCTCTGTTGTTCACAGTCACAGCCCCTATTACCAAATGATGCAATGCTGACAGTACACTGTAAAAAAAAAAACTAATTATTATTAAGTAACTAGTTCCGCAGCCTTTTTGTTTTCAGGCAACTTAAAATGATGTGTTTGCTCAAATTGTCTCATATGTTCATTCAACTAAAAATTCTTATTTGGGCATCTTACCTAAAAATGTGCTGTGGAACTAGTTTCACACGCAGTGCTTTCAACATTGAATATTTTCAATTTACATATTTCACAGTGTGCATTTTTACAGTAATTCATATTCAACATGTCCTCACCTGGGATTTGAACTCACACCCTCATGGTTCATGGCAGTACAATTCTCCTGCTACACCACCATGTCTTTGTCAATGGCCGAGTTCACCTCAATTGCTACACTTTGCACTTCAAAGTAAATCAATTGTATTTATTATAGTGATTAAGTAGTAATATTAAAACAGAGTAATATGCCAACTATACAGAAAAACCTAACATTTGTGAAATAAGTAAATCAAATCAATGATGAGAGAATAGTCGGATTAGTCCAGTCACCCAAGTTATAGACTGTTTTCTCTGCTACTGCACGGCAAGCAGTACTGGAGCGCCAAGTCTAGGATCAAAAGGCTCCTCAACAGCTTCTACCCCCAAGCCGTTAGACTGCTGAACAAATCATTAAATCGCCACCAGACCATTTACATTGACCCCCCCTCCCTTTTTGTACACTGCTGCTACTCGCTGTTTATTATCTATGCATAGTCACTTCACCCCCACCTACATGTACAGATTACCTCAACTAGCCTGTACCCCCGCACACTGACTCTGTACCGGTGCCCCCTGTATATAACCTCGTTATTGTTATTCTTATTGTGTTACTTTTTATTATTACTTTTATTTTAGTCTACTTGGTAAATATTTTCTTAAGTCTTTTTGAACTGCACTGTTGGTTAAGGGCTTGTCAGTAAGCATTTCACTGTAAAGTATACACGTGTTGTATTCGGCGCATGTGACTAATAAAGTTTGATTTGATTCGATTATCTGAGCATTGACGCAGACATGGTGGTGTAGAAGGAAGATTGGAATGCCATGGACCAAGAGGTTGTGAGTTCAAATCCCACTTGAGGACATGTTGAATAATGATTCATGTAATAATGTATATCAAATATGTACGTTGAAAAGCACTGTGTGTGTAACCAGTTACACAGCCTCTTTTAGTTAAGATGCTCAAATAATATTGTATAGCTGAATGAACATATGAGACAAGTTGAGCAAACACGTCATTAAAAATGTACTGCATTTTTGCCAATGTATAAGCTGGAAGTAGAAGCCTAAGTATTGTTGTCCATTAGTTTACTCCAATTAGGGGAGGGGTGGTAGGGTTAGGAAAATATATATATTTTTAATATATATTATTTATTTCTTTATATATTTTTTATATAAAAATATATGAGGGATTGGAAATGATGCAGATAATTACGTTGATAGAAGCCACAATTTATCTGCAATGTTAAAGCTGATCTACCCCCTAAAAAAACAGTTACTTCGTAAGAATTAGTTGAAACAACTAAAATAACAGTTAAATTAAACAATCTCGCTCTCTCTTTTTCTCTCTCTTTCTCCCTCCCCGTCCATCCCTCTTTCCATCCCTCTCTCAGACCCTGTGGAGATGGAGTACCAGGAAGCCGTCAGTAAGGTGACTCTACAGCAGGTAGTGGGGGATCTGGAGCCGTCCACCAGCTATACCTTCTATGTGAAGGCCTACACGTCCCGCGGAGCCAGCAAGCCCTCCGAGAGCGCCACCGAGAGCACGCTGGGCGAAGGTGTGCCTTGGGAACGCACACACCTGCACACATACACACACACTTGCACAAACACAAACAGAGCACCCACACACAGAAGCATACGCAAACAGCACACACAAAGACTTACACACATAGGCTTGCACACACACACACATAAACGCTCACTTAATTGGTGGCAATTACATGGACCAAAAAAGGTTTTTTATGAGTTGTTTATTGTAAAGGTTCTGTAAAACACCTACAGGAGTCTGTAGTACCGTAGCCACATACTTGACACAGATATACTGAGAAAGTACTAAAGACCTGTTTTATAGACTAAAACATGGTTGGCTTAACAAGCCTGACGGCTTGTGTTTAATTGAATATATCATGTCGTTTATTGTTATGTGGATGTTTAGTGGATTCTAACACCACTGTGTGTGTTTCAGTGCCAGCACCCCCGTCACTGTTCATTAAATTGATGAGCAGCAGTGTGGTGCAGGCGGTGTGGGAGCCATCCTCTAAGATGGGCCAACATGAGGGCTTCAGGCTGTACTACAGGAGGGTCCACACCCCCCTCTTCACCGGACCACTCACCTTCACCCGCAACGTCACCCAGTACAACATCACTCAGCTGGGTGAGACAGGGGGACATGGGCTGGGGGTAGGATGGTCCATGGAGATGTGTTGAAGGGATTGTTACACAGTCAGTGTGTTTAACGTGATGCCTTGAGTGATTGTACATTAGAAGCCAACTCTATTCATATATCTATATGTCTCAACTGCTCTCTCTCTCTCTCTCTCTCTCTCTCTCTCTCTCTCTCTCTCTCTCTCTCTCTCTCTCTCTCTCTCTCTCTCTCTCTCTCTCTCTCTCTCTCTGTTCCTCCTCTCCTCAGATCCAACCCTGGTGTATGAGATTAAGGTTCTGGCCTTCAACCAACACGGAGACGGCAACGCCACCATGCGCTTCGTCTCACTGAAGGAGGCTGCGGAGAAATCAGGTGACTTCCTGCTGCCGCACACGCACACAAACACTCACGCAAACCAGGGCTCACACGTCCTGTAATCTTTTCAGAGCAGCGTTGAAGAGGCTCACGCAGGCTGCTGTGTGTGTTTACAGCTCTCCGTTTGACTGGATCACTCCATGCTGCCACAGCATTAGTTGTCTGGCTGGCAGCACTAGATTAGATTGTAGGTGTACTGTATGACAGCTCTGTGCTGTGGGCATTGTTTCTCTGTGTGTATGTGTGTGTCACTGCTGCGTGGCATTGCTGTTGTCCTTACTGGGCTGTGTGTTGTGTGTGTGTGTGTGTGTGTGTGTCTCTACAGTGCTGAATACCCCCTGTGACTGTGTGAAGGATGAACAGAGCAAGACCTCTACAGCCGGCATCATCATCGGCATCCATATAGGAGTCACCTGCATCGTCTTCTGCGTGCTCTTCCTCATGTTCAGCTACAGGGGGAGGTGAGTATTGGTGCAACGACAAGGGGACTATGTGTGTGTGTGTGGGCTTGGCAGGGGGGCTGACGGTGGGTTTTTGTGTGAATTGTGTTCCTCCAGGTTGATGACGTGTAAGACAGTGCAGGCCACCCCCCAGGCCGGGCGTAACATTTCGCTAGAGTCATCGTCTTCCTCACAGGGGGCCCTGGCCTTAAATGGGGTGAGCAGGTCAGGCATGGAAGGGAACGGAAGCGTTGCTGGGAAGGGCAGGGGAGACAGCAACGAGCTGGAGAGACTCTTCTCAGGCCCGTCCCACTGTGGAGACCTAGCTGACCGTTCACGCATGGTGAGTAGAGGGCCTGACACCAAGTAGTCAACTGAAATCAAGTCATAAGAGTTCAATTTATCCAAGTCTAGAATGATGCAATGGGCTAGATTTACATTAGATTGGCCATTTTCTATATTACCATATTAAAGCTGGGATTGTTAATTGGTGAAACTGCCACGCCCGTTAACAATATTACAACAACAGCATAGTTACTGCAAACAACTAACACAGTTTTCCCCTCACTGCACACACAATAGAACGGCGCTATTTGTACTGCAATGTTCACCTATTCCACAAAACAATAACAACAGCAGTGGGGCGGACGGGGGCGCTGTTTCCCCTACTACGCATTCCATCTTTAACTACATTACTGTGTGTGTGTGTGTGTGTGTGTGTGTGTGTGTGTGTGTGTGTGTGTGTGTGTGTGTGTGTGTGTGTGTGTGTGTGTGTGTGTGTGTGTGTGTGTGTGTGTGTGTGTGTGTGTTTCCAGTTGGATAGATCCCTGGTGTCCTATGCGCTGAACGAGACCCAGTTGTCCACTCTGCCGCTGGATGACTTCAGCCTTGTGGTGGAGGGGGACAGAGAGACACAGTTCCAGAGGCCTCCAGCCAAGGGCCGGGGGGCCAGTGACAGGGCTGTGGCCGGGGTCACCCAGCAGGACCAGACCTGATAGAAACATGAAGGTCACAGTGTCACCTCAGACTCGTATCACACTCAGGTCGACCGAAGTATTTCCTTTCATATTCGTTTTTCTTTGTGCAAATAATTGTATTATTGGTAAGTTAAATAAGTCGCCTCTGGAAAAGTTATAGGGGTCTTGGACTCGTTCTTGGAGGTCTCCCCGGCCTAGGTTTTTGGTGCGCTTTTGTGATGGACAGCTAGGTTTTAGCTTTGGCAGGTGAATGATGTGTTCTTGTTTTTTTCGTACTTCCTTCATTTTCTGGTTGCTGGCAGCACACAGAATAGATGCCCAGAATGTCTTTGTTATACACTCATCATTTTATCTCAGAGTCGAATATGTTTTTATTTCTCTACTATCTCACAAAATGGTTCTAAGTTATTGGTCTTATTTCTACTTTTTCTTTCAATGTCAAAGACTGCTGCCTACTCTTAGCCTAGCAAGGATTCCACAAACGCATCCAACGAAGACTAAGGCCTTCTTCCAGTGATTTCATATATTCTCTGTCTCAGGACATTTATTTTCAGTGATATCAATGTTTTTTTTATTAGTTCTCGGCCTTCATACAGGTTCTAAACTTGGCTCTGTGAACCTTAGGATTCAACAAAAACCTACCTCAGCCGGAATGAATGTGACGTGGGGAACCTTTTGGATCCGTCTTTTCCCCTTGTGTTCAGTTACTTTTACATGTAGAGCGATCGGTTCGTAAAACACGAGAACAGGTGCCACGCTACCTCAGATGTCAAGAACCGCCGCTCTCCTGCTTGTCGAAGCCGGAAAAAGAAGAGAAAATAATCTAACGGAAAGCACCTGAAAAAAACCCGCTGAAGTCCACGTTCTACCTCAAGATAACAATGTTGTAGTTGTTCTTTCTTTCATAATGAAACATGTACTTCTGTTGTGCGAGCTCCTGGCTTCCCTCCGTCGATGAATTGCTGTTTGTGGATATGTCAGTACCTCATGCAAGTTGACAGATGATATTGTTGTATGTATTCTACTTGTAAAGACATTTTTCATCGTTTTCCATCGTGTTTGTGTAAGATATTTTGTCTTTGTTTTATTTGAATCTTAGTTGCTTCTGTTGATTGAAAAGACTGTTAGAGATGCACTGCACTGCCACTAATAATTTCAGGACAATTTTACTGCTATGTGAGAACTGCTGCAGATATTCCATTGGGCAGGTGAGGTTTTAGTTACATTTACATTCGATTGAGACATACATTATATGTGTATTTATGAATGATTGCGTGATGGAACTGTATGTGTGCGTGCGTACTTGTCTGCCTGTGTGTGTGTGTGTGTGTGTGTGTGTGTGTGTGTGTGTGTGTGTGTGTGTGTGTGTGTGTGTGCGTGCGTACTTGTCTGCCTGCGTGTGTGTGTGGGTGTGCGCGCGCGCAATAGACAGCGAGTGAATGTGATGTATTAAGAAAATGAAGCACTAATGTATCCAAATGTCATTGTAGGCATTGACAACCACAAATGTTAATGTATCTGATATGATACCAGGTAATTGGCTCTTTAATTGACAATAGTGTCGTTCTAATCTGATTTTTGGGCTGCCTGTCACTCACTCCAAGCTGCGGCACAGTGCACTCCTTTGTTATGTTTAATCAGGGCTCAAATCAAATCAATTCCCTTCTGTCATAAAGGAATAGCCCAGACTTATCGAGCCTGTCCATCCCAGATCCCTCACTCCATCCCTCCTCCACACGGACAAATGAAAGTGCTTCAGGAAAACCTTTATTACACTGCTGCATGTAAATCCAGAGGGAGATGGTTTAACAGTTGGACCACAGGTATTAACTCACAGATCTGAGTTCAGTGTGCTCATGCTGTCATCTTCCTGAGCAAACACACAGTCAACGGGATATTATTAGACTTGGATCTGATCCAGGGTCAGATCTGGGAGTACCACCACCACTGCTCCACCTGTTCCTCCAGAACCATGCTCTCTGGAGCTGGAGCTTCCCTGAGGCAGAGCCAACCTGAGCCAGCCCAGTACTCTTACAGTAGGCTGGGTTAGGGCCGCTGTCCGACTGACCCCGTCTTCTCCCTGGCTCTCTCTACTGTAGAGATAGATCACATTATAACTCTATGCTCTCTACTGTGTCTCAGTCACGTAATGGCCTAAAGCAGTATTACTCTGGTACCTACCTCAACCCCGACACGACAGGCCTGCTCTCAGGTTGCTCCCTCTCACACTTCTATATGTGCATAAATATCCACCACACACCCACACAGACACGTAATGACACACACGCTCCTAGGGAAGGGAGGATGTCTTCAGGGCCTTGTGGTAGTGCAGTTGTGTGACAGAAAAACAGTTGTTTTCGTCTATATGCTTAGCTTTTGTGGATGTGAATGTATCACAATTGTTTTTATTACATTTTTGTTGTATCAGAAGCTTTTACGTTTTTGTTTTCCACACAGCCTTGAATGTCTTTGAACATGCGTCTGTTATGGACTAGTAAACGAGGACATCAAGCACTCACTACAAACTGTAGTACAGCTACTCAGTATAAACTGTAGTATAGCTACTCACTACAAACTGTAGTATAGCTACTCACTACAAACTGTAGTATGGCTACTCACTACAAACTGTAGTATAGCTACTCACTACAAACTGTAGTATAGCTACTCACTACAAACTGTTGTACAGCTACTCAGTATAAACTGTAGTATAGCTACTCACTACAAATTGTAGTATAGCTACTCACTACAAACTGTAGTATGGCTACTCACTACAAACTGTAGTACGGCTACTCACTACAAACTGTAGTATGGCTACTCAGTATAAACTGTAGTATAGCTACTCAGTATAAACTGTAGTATAGCTACTCACTACAAACTGTAGTATAGCTACTCAGTATAAACTGTAGTACGGCTACTCAGTATAAACTGTAGTATGGCTACTCACTACAAACTGTAGTATAGCTACTCACTACAAACTGTAGTATGGCTACTCACTACAAACTGTAGTATAGCTACTCACTACAAACTGTAGTATAGCTACTCACTACAAACTGTAGTATAGCTACTCACTACAAACTGTAGTATGGCTATTCACTACAAACTGTAGTACAGCTACTCAGTATAAACTGTAGTATGGCTACTCACTACAAACTGTAGTATAGCTACTCACTACAAACTGTAGTATGGCTACTCACTACAAACTGTAGTATGGCTACTCACTACAAACTGTAGTATAGCTACTCACTACAAACTGTAGTATAGCTACTCACTACAAACTGTAGTATGGCTACTCACTACAAACTGTAGTATAGCTACTCACTACAAACTGTAGTACAGCTACTCACTACAAACTGTAGTATGGCTACTCACTACAAACTGTAGTACAGCTACTCACTACAAACTGTAGTATGGCTACTGACTACAAACTGTAGTATGGCTACTCACTACAAACTGTAGTATGGCTACTCACTACAAACTGTAGTATAGCTACTCACTACAAACTGTAGTATAGCTACTCACTACAAACTGTAGTATGGCTACTCACTACAAACTGTAGTATAGCTACTCACTACAAACTGTAGTACAGCTACTCACTACAAACTGTAGTATGGCTACTCACTACAAACTGTAGTATAGCTACTCACTACAAACTGTAGTATGGCTACTCACTGCAAACTGTAGTACGGCTACTCACTGCAAACTGTAGTACAGTACTGTAGTACAGCTACTCAGTATAGCTACTCAGTATAAACTGTAGTATGGCTACTCACTACAAACTGTAGTATACTCACTACAAACTGTAGTATAGCTACTCACTACAAACTGTAGTATAGCTACTCACTGCAAACTGTAGTACAGCTACTCAGTATAAACTGTAGTATGGCTACTCACTACAAACTGTAGTACGGCTACTCAGTATAAACTGTAGTACAGCAACTCACTACAAACTGTAGTATAGCTACTCACTACAAACTGTAGTATGGCTACTCAGTATAAACTGTAGTATAGCTACTCAGTATAAACTGTAGTATGGCTACTCACTACAAACTGTAGTACGGCTACTCAGTATAAACTGTAGTACAGCTACTCACTACAAACTGTAGTATAGCTACTCACTACAAACTGTAGTACAGCTACTCACTACAAACTGTAGTACGGCTACTCACTACAAACTGTAGTATGGCTACTCACTGCAAACTGTGGTATAGCTACTCACTACAAACTGTAGTATAGCTACTCACTACAAACTGTAGTATAGCTACTCACTACAAACTGTAGTACAGCTACTCAGTATAAACTGTAGTATGGCTACTCAGTATAAACTGTGGTATGGCTACTCACTACAAACTGTAGTACGGCTACTCAGTATAAACTGTAGTATGGCTACTCACTACAAACTGTAGTACGGCTACTCAGTATAAACTGTAGTACGGCTACTCAGTATAAACTGTAGTATAGCTACTCACTACAAACTGTAGTACGGCTACTCAGTATAAACTGTAGTATAGCTACTCACTACAAACTGTAGTATGGCTACTCAGTATAAACTGTAGTATAGCTACTCACTACAAATTGTAGTATGGCTACTCACTACAAACTGTAGTTTAGCTACTCAGTATAAACTGTAGTATAGCTACTCAGTATAAACTGTAGTATGGCTACTCACTACAAACTGTAGTATAGCTACTCAGTATAAACTGTAGTATAGCTACTCAGTATAAACTGTAGTATAGCTACTCACTACAAACTGTAGTACGGCTACTCAGTATAAACTGTAGTATGGCTACTCACTACAAACTGTAGTATGGCTACTCAGTATAAACTGTAGTATAGCTACTCACTACAAATTGTAGTATGGCTACTCACTACAAACTGTAGTTTAGCTACTCAGTATAAACTGTAGTATAGCTACTCAGTATAAACTGTAGTATAGCTACTCAGTATAAACTGTAGTATAGCTACTCAGTATAAACTGTAGTATGGCTACTCAGTATAAACTGTAGTATAGCTACTCAGTATAAACTGTAGTATAGCTACTCAGTATAAACTGTAGTACAGCTACTCAGTATAAACTGTAGTACAGCTACTCAGTGTAAACTGTAGTATAGCTACTCAGTATAAACTGTAGTATAGCTACTCAGTATAAACTGTAGTATGGCTACTCAGTATAAACTGTAGTATAGCTACTCAGTATAAACTGTAGTATAGCTACTCAGTATAAACTGTAGTATAGCTACTCAGTATAAACTGTAGTATAGCTACTCAGTATAAACTGTAGTATAGCTACTCAGTATAAACTGTAGTATAGCTACTCAGTATAAACTGTAGTATAGCTACTCAGTATAAACTGTAGTACGGCTACTCAGTATAAACTGTAGTATAGCTACTACTGTTTTACTCCCGGAACCCTCCTCACAGATGATGTGCATGATGATCTGCAGCAACAGGTGTTTGTAAATACAGATTATGAACAGTCACCAGTTCTCACCCCTGATTTATTGTAAGGGATTTCTGCAGTTATCATACTCAAATTGTGTCAATAAATGGAGTAACTCCATTAGATATGAAATACTGTACCCTTGATATAAAACATCTCCTGTAAAGGCACACACATATTCCTACCTTCCTAGACTGCAGTGATCGATTGAATTGTAGTAATTTGTTGGTCCAATATGTTTGAGTTAGATCGTTTAGAGCAGCCAGTGCTCTCATGCCTTTGTAGTTTGCTGATTAGAGGAAGTGAAGTGTGTCCAGCGCTTGGTCCATTCTAGATTTGATATGGTAACTACACTAGTCTGAAACGGACTGGTTAAATAAATGGGATATCTGTGTTAAAGCCGGGCTGTAGAACTGTGTTTCTATTAGACTATCTATTGTACAGTTATAATGCACATTACATTCCAGAGAGACGTGTCGGTGTGTGTTCCTCCAGCAGAGGGTTTTTATTGTACGATGCTGTAGAAGTCGTTGTTATTAATGCTTGCATTATTGCTGGAAACGTGGAACCAGAACTCATCTGCAGTAAGTCTGTACCTTATGTTTGTTTGTTTCTTCACCATGCATTTCTTTAATTGTCTCGCGTGTATTCATTTCTTGTATTTTTATTGTACATGATGGTATATTTACATTGCAAGTCTTAGTAAACAATAATGATAGTTGTCAAACTAGCAGAAAGAAACGCCTCAATGTTACACGTGTATTTATGAACTGTTGATGTAATATTCTCTCTAGTGCTTCTTTAAAAACATAATAGATGTTTGTGAGGAGGGGTCTCTCCAGAGAAACCAGAGGTACTTTTTCTTAATAATTTACGGTTAATTTCCGATGCTGGAAATTGCCCACATCTCATCCATGATTTGACAGGTTTTAGTGCCATACAGTGCACACCTTATTTACCCTTCACCCAGAATGCAGAGCTGTAAAATGGGGCATCATGTTTACATGATTGATATGATCATGATTCTCCCAGTGCTTTACACTCCTATAGATCAATGTTAAGAGCTGCCCTCTGTGATCAACTGCTGAAGCTGCTCTAGTCTATTCTGACTTATTACCACTCCATTGGCTGGTGGGATGAGATTCTCTCGCTATCTATTCTCAGCCCTGCTTCTTCCTCTCGTGAGATTCCCCGTCCACTGAGTTTGTTTCTCTGGGACAAAGAGAGAGTGGGCTGACTGTGCTCAGGGAACGTCTATCTAATCCTTATGTTGTATTCGTCACAGCGGAACATGGACTGGGCGCTCCACTATGAGAGTCCATGTCATTTAGTACAATCTTCCTCTCACAGTGCTCTGACTGTGCCCTATTCAACCAGTTTAGGGGGAGGGACTGCCTTTTTTTGTTTATCGACTAGGCAAATAATCAAGGAGATAATCTCTCCACTTTCACACATACTGAGCAGATAATGGTAATCCTCCATGCATGAAGATGTGTAGCCTCAGTGAGACGTATATAGGGGTTCGTGAATGAAGTTCACAACTGCTCTTCTTAGTACGGTTTTGTCTCCTTTTGTCTCTCTTCCTTGCCCCTCTCTGTAATGCCACCTCTCCCTACACACACACCCACACACACACACACACCAGCGACACACACACAACCTTGTAAAGAAAGGAGTGTTTGTCAGAATTACCCCAGTGCCCCAGCTCTCCCCAGAGAGAATCAGGGAGAGACATTAGCTGGTTTATCTCTGGCAACACAAGCCTATTGAGAACTGGAGAGTAAAAACATCAAACTGGGACTCTGTAAAACAAACATTTTTTTCTGTGTGACAATAATGTTACCGTTTCAGCTTTTTAAGCCTCTTCATGAAAGGGATTAAATGTTGAACCGTTTTCTCTGTTCTCTACCCCAGCCATGGAAGGCAAGGGGAAACTCTGAAACTACTGCTGGCCATGTTATTTTCCTTTCTTTTTTTTGTTGCAGATGCTATACATGCTAATTAGGACTCCTAACAAGTTAGGAACTCTCTTAACTGGCAGATGCTGACCAGTGGCCACAAAGGAAATAGTCAAGTATCTACCAAGACTAATATAGACACTTGCACAATCTTGTAGAAGTGATTGTTTGAATTTAGATCATGTTAGTGATGGAGTAGGTTCTCACGGTATGCCATACTGGCCTGATATCTTAAAACAAAGAAGGTAACCCTCCCCCCTAACTGGTTTGGGCATGAGTTAGTATCTTAGTAAGATTTGTTACAACACGTCCATGAAATATGGTGTGGTGTTGAAGTTACATGAGATACAACTCCAAGTCTGTCCATGTATTCCACATTTTTGTTCATATTGTAGAAACAGGAGAAAGCTAGCTACATTTTGCAGGAACTTAGCGAAAACGATTACAGCAATATCTCATTGTTGACATGTCTGACGGTGTAACCAACAAACAAGCGCTGTTGAGAGATTGGCCTTTTTGCCATGCTGTAACACTGCACAGTTCAGATGTATTGGTCTGTTAATATGTGCTGTATTGATCACTGTGGCACCAAATGACTATACTTTTGATTGTAAATTGATTACATTTCTGATGCTATTATCTCTCAGATATTCTCCAAAAAACTCAACGACTGTACATGTCAGATAATGCTGATTTGAAGATTTTCAAATCATTTGAATTCTTGTCATTTAATGGTGAATTAATGGAATTGTAACTTAAAGCATGTTTGAGATCAATAGTATATTTGTACCTCTGTCGAGAAACACGTTAAATCCAATGTATTTAAGCATGGCTACAGAGAAAAAAAAAACTTTTTTTGAACCATATCTTTCTGAGCTATTCGCAAATGTGCTGTTTCAGCAGACTGCTAAAAGTGTTAGTTTATCATTATTGGATTTGTGATGGTGACACTGTGACATTTAGCCATTGGAATAGGGCAAGTATTGTCATCTCAACATGATGCTATTGATGTTTCTCTTCCACACCGTTGACCTACATGTTTGATAGTGTGTATTTGCTACAACTGTTTCTACTCAGAAAGACATTGTTATATATAGTCTTTACTGCTTGTTGATCATCTTCGTATCGCCATGAAACTCTTACCTGTTATTATAACTCACTTTGTCTTGTTTGATCCCTTTCCACAACTGAGAGATGTAATTGATTCACAGTCAAACCGTAAAATCGAGTTCATGATCATTAAACAGTGGAGACAATAAAGCATGAACCTTTCCGTACAAACGTTTATTAACATGTTTTCATGTTAAAGCTGTGCTTAGAGAAGCATGCGTTTATGGAAATACACACAAAGTATGCACAGCTGTAGCGCTGTAATCTACAGTACAGACCTGCGTTATTACTGCATCAGCAGGGATACAAGAGCTGCTTGTATCTCCAGGTAAACTTCTGCCAACTTATTGTAGCTACAGTTGAGCTTACACAGGTGGTATTACTGTCATATTTGATCTCCTTTTACCCAGTTTGGTTGGCAATACTGACTGTATCCCTCCTCACTTCCTCACAAACCTATGGCATTCTCTCCAGAGTCTCTGTCACTTCCTGTAGAAGCCACCAGGCACATCGCACAGGGCAAGGGGAAAAGGCTTTCTCATACAGTTATTATGCGTACGACTGTCAAAGTCATTGTTGCTACTGCTACTACCATGCCATTGGGTTATGGTATCGCTGCCAGGGTGCTAACCTAAACCAACTGCCAAATACAGTGCCCAGACAGTTTCTATAGCCTCACTGTACTTTTAATGGGGGGAAAGGCGCCTCGGTTTTTAGTGCTTGTGTTGGGTTTGATATAGGGACAGAGCTGGCGTGATGAGAATAGCCAGGCTATGGAGAAGGAACTAAGAGAGCACAAACCTGTACAGTATGGTATAATCAGCTGCATATTGTCTGTGGGGAGCTGTTCACTCAAATCTGTCTGTCTGTCTGTCTATGTCTGACTGTTGGTCTATATGTCTGTCTGTCTGTCTATATGTCTGTCTATATGTCTGTCTGTCTATATGTGTGTCTATATGTCTGTCTGTCTATATGTCTGCTGAGGTCAGTGCCTCTGCCTGCCCAAGTGTCCCACAATCAAATTCAGGTCAATATGAAATGATTTTAAGAGATTTTAGATCATTTTTCCCATCAGGGATCACTTTTATGTGTCCACAAATGTGTGTTCTCTATGATACAGTATCTGTAGTTGGTTTTGATGGTTGGTCGTGATTCACATGTGTATTGATTTGTATAATACTGTATGTATGTGTATATGTGTATAAAGACAGACTAGATATTTTTTAGTGGTTTGTATTGTTTTAGAAGTCATTGTGCCACGCTG
>NC_042985.1:31148316-31158316 GCF_901001165.1 Salmo trutta
TGTTCTGTTCATTAGCCATTTAATCTTCTATCTTTTTCCCCCTGCGAAGCTAAATTAGGCGTGCCATTCTTTGTGTCCTCTGCAGAGACAAAGCACTGTATCTCCCCCCCCTTCTCCTCTCCTCCCTCCTTCCTGTCATTGTGTGGTGTGCATCTCCTGTCTGACCAACGGACCCCCTCCCTCGCTGTGCCCCCTTCCCTACACCCCCCCGGGAGGTGACATCTGCCGGGACGCGCTCCGCTGGTTCCAGATGCACTGCCGCCAACACCGGAGCGCTCATTTCAATTCCATCATCCTCTCCCAATCATCTCCACTCTCCCCTGTGCAACATTAACGAGCCTCTTTCATTTGAATACATAATTAGCCGCCCGAGCACTCTGCTTCACTAATTTTGAGACAAAAGGATCGAGGAGACGAGAGAGTGAGGGAGAGAGAGGGGGTGTAGGGGGGAGAGAGTGAGGCAAATAAAAAATAAAACATTTGCATTCTAATTTGGAGGAGAGGGGACGGAGGGAGGATTTTCCATGTGCAGTTTGGTGCATCTCCTCCTCTCTTCTTTGTCTCCCCTCTTTCTTCTTCTGTTCTTATCTCTTTCGGTCTGTCTTCCTGTTTTCAGGCACATACTGTAGCTAACTGTGTCAAGGAGGAGATGTGAGTAGGGTTGTCCAAGCCTTTTCTGTTCAACACACCCGGGCCTCTCATCTCAGAGTGTGTGTTTAGTGGATCTGTACTGCAGCCCTTGGGGGCATTTGTGCACCCCAGCCAAAATAAAACACACTCCAAGACAATAAATCACTACTCTCAATGAGCTGCAGCCAGCTGAGACACTGCACTTATCACACGCACACGCACACACACACACACACACACACACACACACACACACACACACACACACACACACACACACACACACACACACACACACACACACACACACACACACACGCACGCACACACAGACGAAGGCAGCAGTTCAAAGTACTTTAATATCTAGAAATCAGCTCTTCAATATTACTTTGCCATTTCATATTTGAATGTGTCTACTACAAAAAAAGGAATAATTATATGGTTGTACATCATTTTACAGACGACAAGGATTGAGAGGTTATTTTTATTTGTAGCACCTGAAAACATCTAGTCATCTCTAGCGTTTAGTTATTCCAAATGCGTTTGAGGACTGGCTGCAGTCGGTAGCTGTCACATACAGAACTCAAACGTATCATGGAAACATTTTCTACCCGTTCTGGCTCATTTTGATGAAAAGGTTTATATGGAGCTCTCACACAGTATATGGATAACCATGTTCAAGAGAAACATAGAATCAAGTACTGTCCATGTGTCTTCAGCACCACATTCCTGTATCCTATAGATGCTGCATATCTAATGAGGTACTTCTGTGTTAAAGAGTGAGAACCTCTGCTGTGTAAGTATTTCCACTAACTGTGTGTGTGTGTGTGTGTGTGTGTGTGTGTGTGTGTGTGTGTGTGTGTGTGTGTGTGTGTGTGTGTGTGTGTATGTGTGTGTGTGTGTGTGTGTGTGTGTGTGTGGTGTCTGTGTGCTCGTCTCACTTCCTCTCTGGTCTCCTGCCAACCCTACACCGCTGTCAGTCAGCCGGGAGCCAATTGGGCGCTTTGATCCTATTAGGGCGCGTGCCAAATCAACACTTTCCTTCATTAAGGGGCGGCACGCGCCAGCTAGCCACGTGCCCGCCCAGCTCAGAGCTGTGCCAGTCAAGCCCTACAGGTGCCCGCCTCACCTGCCGCTATCCCCAAGGGGCACCTCTGCCCTCTGTGTGATATGGGGCGGATCCGACACCAACACTACCAAGTCCTATAGGGCCTCTCTCTCAGTGATAACAGTATAATAACAACAACATGCACAGTGTAATCCCCCACCCCCATGAAACGTGATTACATGTTATACCCCCCCCATCACATCACGTCTCAGGCCTCATTCCACTACACAGTATATACACTAATGAGCATGACCACCGCATTCTGTATGTTGGCAACGTAGACACCAATCCCAGTCAGACATGCTGATGAGTTGAATACTGTAGGCAGGTAGAGCCACCTTGATGTGTGGGGAATGTTCAACATGAATATAGTAGTACCAGAAAGTCCAGCAGTGCTTCTCATTGTTTCTCAATGATTGAGTTGAGCGGGGTTTCAGGGAGGATCGGCCGTTACCGTTGCAGCTCATTTATCATGTATTGACTGGGTGGTATCTACGGAGCATAGTATTCTGACAGTTCTGACTCTGTCCTGTGTATGAATGCAAAAGCCCTGTCTACATTGGCAGGTCACAGGGGTCGGCGGGGGTCACAGGGTCAGGGCCGTTGCTCAGGCGTAGGGCCCTCCAGGAATAAGTCAGCACAGAAAGGAGATAAAAGCTCAGCTCCATCTCATTTACTGCACCTACATGACCTCTCCACATGACCCCTGACCCCTAGTCGGTGGATGGCTATGGATCTACAGGAAGCCAGTTTCACTACACTACACTGTCTGGCTTATTGAGCTGTGGACATCACTGCCGAACGAGGGATTCTCAACAGCTAAGTTCACTTTACATGCACACTGATTGTTAGCTGTCATTAAAATGTTGTTTACTGTTTTTGTTTGTTTGTTGTTGTTGTTGTGGTCTCAACTTAGTGTTGCAAATTAGAATAGTAGAATACACAATGTGCAATTTCTAAATGTGGTTGTGCATCAGCAGTTTTTCCCTTGTGATGTCAGTCACTGATAGTCACTCCATTAGCCCATGTCAGATTTCTTTGGGAAGGGATTGGTAAATGAGTCTAGCAGCAGATGTACGTACGCAGACTCACGAGTAACTTCAGATCCCCATGATGACTTCAGATCCTCATGATGACTTCAGATCCCCATGATGACTTCAGATCCCCATGATGACTTCAGATCCCCATGATGACTTCAGATCCCCATGATGACTTCAGATCCCCATGATGACTTCAGATCCCCATGAAAGTGGCCCCTCCCTGCGATGGTTGGTTAGACTGGGTCAGTATGAATCAGTAAACTACAAAGCGGCATATAAGAGTTCGGTCATATGGTGAGATACTCCCATTTAATACAAAATGTGGTTTTCTGCAAACAATAAAAGAGCTGAATAAATTCAGTCATGGAAATCAGCAGAGAATTTCAAAGGCATCAGTTTTTCAGACAGTAGACATACTCCAAACAAACGGACTAGTCCGCGTATTCCATGTTGCTTTGGCTTCTTTGTTCTTATTTAATGAAGCCAGGCTCTGAGGTGGCAGACACAACACAATAAAGTCACAGAGGTGGAAGTTAATTCAGCATGCCAAATCACCAGAGAGGTCTGGCAGTGACATATCAGTTCCATCTCTCAGACCATCTCCGGCATCAAGCAGAGCTAAGCAACTGGATGATGTTATTGTAGATTTGATGAACAACGCCATTTCCATATTGTGGTTGTGTAGACCATCCGACAGACCTTTTTATTTACACAACATTGGCGCGGTTTCTCTCTCAGTCAGGGAAGGGTTAAGTCCTCTTCCAGTGTGTTGTCTCCGCATCGATGTACATTATGTACTCCTCATTTGCATACTGCAGCGCGAGCTCAATTAAAATGAACTTTTAATTTCTTACAAGTAAATTAGTTTTGCATGTGATGCGTGCAAATGTCGGGATAATGGGTGCTTTTTAATGAGCTCCGAAGCTGAGCGCATCCGATAAACTCCCGGGGAAGAGGAGGGAAGGGGAGCGGCACGGCACAGCACAGAGCGACCAGGGACACAGCACCCTGCCAGCCTCGCTCTCACCCCTTCAATCCCTTTCTCTACCTCCCTCACTCCCGCCAGCTCTCTCCCCCTCTGTCCTCTTGTCTATACCTCTCTCTCACCCTCTCTCTACCTCCCTCCGTCTCTCCCTGTATCCCTCCATCTCCCTCCACTCCAGGGGCCAGAGGTGGTCTTTGTGTAGTGTGTCTGTGTGTGCTGGTGATGTCAGGGACTGGGAACAGGTGTGCTGACAGAAAGAGGCCCGTTGTTGTAAGGCAGCGGCTGCGTAAACAAACCCACCGGTGGCTGGCCGCCTGCGCCACCATCGTCACCCCCTCCTGACAAACGCAGGTTAGAGATGCTCAGCACAACATAGGGTGGATCACAGGAGTCACACACACACACACACACACACACACACACACACACACACACACACACACACACACACACACACACATTGTATGGACACACACACACGCACACACAGCTGGCTAACGTCTCTATTCTGAGTGCGTAGGGGCATAGCAGTGTGTGAGGTGGTGGAGGACGTGGCATGCTGGACCCACATGACAGACAGTCAGACACACACACACACACACACACACACACACACACACACACACACACACACACACACACACACACACACACACACACACACACACACACACACACACACACACACACACACACACACACACACACACACACACACCATTAGAGCAGAAAACCCACGTTCACCCTGCTGCAGGTGTTCCCAGCATGAGTCGCCATGGGCCAGAGAGCCAGTGAAGGATTATCTGAGGGAGAGCTGGGGCCACTGCACACACACGTCCTTACTGCTAAACTACCACCCAAACAACACACAATGCAGTCAAACTCGTGTATTACCTACTATATGCCTGTTTGTGGGGGTTTTCTGCATGTTTTGCTATCTTAGTTCTGTGTGTGTGATTATATTAATGTGGTGCCATGTGCTAGCTCCTGGTGTGTTGTGTGCGTGCGTGTACAGGAGGGGCGCTGCCATGGTGAAGGGCCGGTCATGGGGACTGACATCTCTCTCGCGCTCACTCTCCTCCTCTTCTCTCCACCTCTCTCTAACCCCCTCTCCCAACACAGCTGCACAGCTCCAGATTAGCGTGGCTGTACCTGAGAGGCAGAGAGAGGCACGGCAAGCTGCATGCTAAAACCCAATCAGCTAATGTTGATAAAGGAGGCGGGGTGCGGACATCTGTTCACACAACACAAAACTCATTTGAATCACAAGATTAAATGACTCACATCTGGTGAATTGGAAAATATATTTTGTTGGCCTCCTCATTTTAATTTGGGTGGTGGCGGTGGGCAGGCAGACTCCAGATGTAGACCTTTCGAGTGGTGGGGTCTTGTAGCGAGAGAGGGAGGTATGTGGGTGAGGATGATGTTAACCTGAGCCACTGTCTGTCTGCGATTCTCAGTCATTAGTTTAACAGACGGAAGCAGGATCAACTGGATTTAGCCCAAGTCTTGGTGTAAATGAAACAGTCCCTGGTTGTAAACCCTCCGGGCCACCTGCTTCCTCTCCCATGAACAGGGAATGGAAGCAGCTGCTGGAAGGAAGCAGGCAGCCGCTCTGATAAAGGTGCCACTGACATGCTATGGCCGTGTTATAGCCCCACTAACAAACACACTCTCGACACTTAACCTACGACCTGAAAACCACTTGTAACGGTCGTCGTGCGTAGTGGACCAAGGCGCAGCGGGTTGAGTGCTCATAGTGACTTTTATTGAACACAAACAAAACAAAACAAGAAAACGATCGAACGAACAGGATTGCAGGCTACACACACACAGCTATGCAAACAACAACTTCACACAAAGGGAAAGGTGAAAACAGGCTACCTAAGTATGACTCCCAATCAGAAACAACGTTGTACAGCTGTTCCTGATTGAGAGCCATACCAGGCCAACAAAGAAATACATAACATAGAAAACCATAGAAATACAAAACAAGAACATTACCCAAAAACCCCGGAACACATAAATCAAACACCCCTCTTACATAAATACATATCCCATTAAACCCCGAACCACATAAAACAAATACCCCCTGCCACGTCCTGACCAAACTACAATAACCAATAACCCCTTATACTGGTCAGGACGTGACACCACTAGGAGACACTCAACTGCATCTTGATTGAACCAGAAAAGGGGGATACCTAGTCAGTTGCACAACTGAATGCATTCAACATTTAACCCAACCCCTCTGAATCAGAGAAGACTGCCTTAATCAACGTAATCAATGCCCGAGGAGCAGCTGTTGGGGGTTAACTGCCTTGCTCAAGGGCAGAACAGCTGATATTTCCACCTTTCTGGCTTGGGGATTCAAACCAGCAACCTTTTGGTTACTGGCTCAACACTCTTCACCACTAGGCTACCTGCCACCAGGTAGTGATAAGGAGAATGAATACAAGTCTGACTTATTCATTAGAACTTTAGAGAAATAGAGATAAAGAACCGAGATTCCAAGATTCCAGTAGTTTTAGACATGATGGCCCATTTCATGTTCCATCACTGAGCAACTCAAACATTTAAAAATGCTTTGTCCTTTTGTTGTGATAGTAGAATAGAAATTGGCTGAGGGAGAGAGAATGGGCAGAAGGGGTCAAGGCCCTGAAGGCAAGAAGCTGAGAAGTCTATTGTGCTGCCATTTTTTCTGCTTCCAAAACACACACACGCGTACACGCACGCACACACACACACGCCAAGCCCTCTGCTCTCTTTTGCTTGAGTGAGTTTGGAGCAGGGTTGCTGGGGGGACTGTGAGAGGCATGACAGCCATGTTCAGGGCAGCAGAGGGCTATGGCCACACTGGAGTAATCAACCACTATACCGCTACTTGGCTACAACGGCAGTGAAGGAGACAATTACTGTAGCGTACACACAACAAGGCTGCCCATTTACATTTACGTCATTTAGCAGACGCTCTTATCCAGAGCGACTTACAATACTGAATGCATACATTTAATTTCATGCATTTTTTTTGGTACTGGCCCCCCGTGGGAATCGAACCCACAACCCTGGGGTTGCACACACCATGCTGGCGTTGCAAACACCATGCTCTACCAACTGAGCCACAGGGAAGACAAAATTATATAAACACACTACAGCCAATGTGTACTTTACACATGTACATTTTAGTCATTTAGCAGACGCTCTTATCCAGAGCGACTTACAGTAGTGAATGTATACATTTCATGCATTATTTTTTTTTGTAGTGGTCGCCCGTGGGAATCGACCCCGTAGCCCTGGCATTATACACACCATGCGCTACCAACTGAGCCACAGGGAAGACCCCTCTCCACTCCCTCAACAACACTGATTCAATTCATTTCTATCAACAACAGAAAAAAAAACAGGTTCAATAATGATCCCGTTGTGTTGTTTCTCATTGCCATGTCTTTTTGTACATCTAGTATATAAACAGAAACAGTCCTGGTGTGGTGTGGCTTTCTCTTCTCTCACCACGTTATGTGGACATACATACAGGACATAATGTATGTACCTAATGCTGTATATGTCTGTGGGGATTCCATATGTGCTGAGCCAGTGAAGTGGAAAGGAACTCAGGTAAAGGGACAGGTGTGTACTGTAGTAGGAAGGATCTTTCTATCCATCCCCAGGCTGTTCTGTTTCTCCCTCCCTGGGTGGACTACTTCCCTACTACTGATCCTGTGATGATCAGAGCTCCTATGTGGAAGGATGCTTTATGAATTATGAATGGCCCAGGCAGGCAAGCTCTGTTTTAGTTTTAAAACAACTATCCTCTCCTCCTCCTCCCCCCCTCCTCTCTTCTCCTCCTCTCCTCCTCTTTTCCTCGGGCGGCAGATCTGGGCAGCCCAGTATAATTGCATCCTGGACAGCTGGTGTGTGGTGCAAGAGGGAGTTTGTCTCCATCTGTGACGACGGGACTACTGGGTACATGTGCGAGGATGCTCAGCTGAGGAGAGAGGTGTGTGGAAGGGTGGCGGTTATAGGAACACACACAAATATAAAATGAACACACTAATATATGCACACATTTACACTGAGTGTACGAAACATTAGGAACTGCTCTTTCAATGACATAGACTGACCAGGTGAAAGCTATGATCCCTTATTGATGTCACTTGTTAAATCCACTTCAACCAGTGTAGATGAAGGGGAGGAGACACGTTAAAGAAGGATTTTTAAGCCTTGAAACAATTGAGACAAGAATTTTGTATGTGTGCCATTCATAGGGCAAGACAAAAGATTGAAGTGCCTTTGAACTGGGTAATGTTTGCTCACATTGTATATAGACTTATTTTTCTACTGTATTATTGACTGTATGTTTGTTTATTCCATGTGTAACTCTGTGTTGTTGTATGTGTCGAACTGCTTTGCTTTATCTTGGCCAGGTCGCAATTGTGAATGAGAACTTGTTCTCAACTTGAATAAATGTAAAAAATAAAAAATGTAGTAGGTGCCAGGCGCACCGGTTTGTGTCAAGAACTGCAACGCTGCTGGGTTTTTCACACTCGACAGTTTCCTGGGTGTATCAAGAATGGTCCACCACCCAAAGGACATCCAACCAACTTGACACAACTGTGGGAAACTTTGGAATCAACACGGGCCAGCATCCCTGTGGAACGCTTTCGGCACCTTGTAAAGTCAATGCCCCAACGAATTGAGGCTGTTCTGAGGTCAGAAGGTGTTCCTAATGTTAGGTGTATTCAGTATATACTCATGCTGTGTCAAAGAACAGCAGTATGTCAGGATTGGAAGATTGCTATGGGGAATAAAAATAGCATGTTTGTCTGAACATCGTGAAACAAATACATTAAAAAAAAGGTTTAATTTATGTACGGAACTGATATATAAGCAACCTACTTGGCCACCGCTGGGGATCTGTGTGTTTAAATAAGTGGAATATGGATTCATGTTATCTTAGAATTCATTTTATACTATATGCCTGTATGGTTAGTGCTGGTGTTAAAATGCCACTGTTTTACAAGTAGGTGTTTGTGAATGCGACTGTCAGTGTCAGTGCACCTGGTGACTGTGTGTCTGTTGACTGTATGTGTGCGTGTCAGTATGTGTGTGTGTGTGCGAGGCTGCATGTGTGTTTGTGTGTGTGTTAGTGTGTGTGCATGCTCGAGGCGTGCATATTTTCTTTGTACATGAGTGGTGATTAGCACAGCTCTGCCAATCACTGAAATTTACATTAAACCTGAAATTAATTTCATACTTTTTTTCTCTCTTTAATTATGCCAACATCTGCTGCGAAGCCGAGCTGCACACATGAATTTTAATAACTCTGTTTTTTTTCTAATTCCCTCTGAACTCTAGGGAAAAACAGCTTGGTGGCAAATTTCTCCGTAAACCACAAAGAATTGTTGGTGGAGAAAATAGACTTGATCAATTAGTTTCCTCTGGCTCTATTTCTCACTGCTGTTGTCACAGCCCCTCAAATAAATACATTACCCAGAAACACTGTGCCCTTCCTCTTTGTTAGAGAGCACACAGACACAAAGTCAATCTTAATGTCTGGGAGGGCTCCACTTTATGATTAGAAATGATACATAAATCCTCAACAAAACCAATGAAGCTAATAACAAAAGGACTACATGTGCCCAGTGCATGCAGTTCAATAACACCCTTCAGGATTATTGCACCAATTGCCCCATTTAAAATCACTGCAATAAAATAACAGCTCGTAATATCTTCAACTCCATTGTAAACACTCATACACCGTTCACATCATTTATCATCATAGTGCGTCAAGCAGAGAGCGGAGGCTTTGCAGACTGCTGTCTGTGATGTTTTCCTCTTTATATCCATGTCATCTCCTAACAAGTGTTTAAAGGGGGCACCTGCCAGTCCAGCCGTTGCAGTGTTTTAACAAACCTCCTCCAACCAGCCGTGGCCCTCCATGAGATCTCCACCCCGCTGAGTAGTTAGTCATTCATCAAAGGCCCAGAGAGGAAGCAGGGCCTGGGGTCAGGGCTGGGCCAGTGGAGCAGCCGCCTGCCGACCCGACTCCACACAGCAGGACACTGAGCCATCAGCCCTCACACACTGGAGCACGAGCCCTGCAATTACACAGCCATTCAGACCCAGTCCACAGCCCTAGTAACCGCCGCCCATAGGCCCAACCCACTGTCACTACAGCAATCAATGAGCAGGCACAAGTGCACAATATCAACACTGATAAATAGTGATTGTTGAAAT
>NC_042985.1:31160816-31201777 GCF_901001165.1 Salmo trutta
CTAGAAACACCAGCATTTAGCTGCACCTGCGATAACATCTGCAAAATATGTGTACGCGACTAATAACATTTGATTTGATTTGATGATTTATATGTAGCAATAAGCTTACAATTTCCATATATTTTTTCAAATAAAATAAATAACATAGAGCCTCCCGAGTGGTTCAGTGGTCTAAGGCATTGCAGTGCTAGCTGTGCCATTAGAGATCCTGGTTCGTCTAGGCTCTGTCGCAGCCGGCCGCGACCGGGAGACCCATGGGGCGGCGCACAATTGGCCCATCGTCGCCCGGGTTAGGGGAGGGTTTGGCCGGCAGGGATGTTCTTGTCCCATCGTGCTCTAGCGACTCCTGTGGCGGGCCAGGCGCAATGCACGCTGGCATGGTCGCCAGGTGTACAGTGTTTCCTCCGACACATTGGTGCGGCTGGCTTACGGGTTAAGCGGGCATTGTGTCAAGAAGCAGTGCGGCTTGGCTGGGTTGTGTTTCGGAGGACACACGGCTCTCGACCTTCGCCTCTCCCGAGTCCGTACGGGAGTTGCAGCGATGAGACAAGACTGTAACTACCAATTGGATACCACGAAATTGGGGAGAAAAAGGGTTAAAAGTTTAAAAAATAAATATAAAAATAAATACCATAAATGATATTTATTTAAAATATATAAAAAATGCAATAATTATGTCATAGAATCTAAGCAATATTATAACTGTAGGTAAAATAACAATGTAGATGGCAGTACCACATAGGTATTCACAGACAGACACTGTCGTGGTTCATCAATTCAGTACAGCTGGTTTCCTTGGAGATGGGCTTCTTTAGTACTGGCATTTTCCATTATCTTATTTGCAACAAATGCCTTTGCTTGTAACTGTCAGTCCCTCAAAGACATATGGGCCTCTACATGGATGGAATCACTTTCTACAAGTTTAAGGGGTTGTTGGAATGCTTTTAGAGGTACCTTTGGAAAGAGGGATGTAGTGTTGGCTAAAAGCTATTTTACGAACTGATGTAGGCATGCACATCACACTGTCTCTGTGTGGTGCTCCGAATGTAATGGCATCAAAATAACCAACAAGATACTTCAATTCACCTCTTTAGAGTGGGTATAAAAGTATCCTACACACATATGCACGCACAGAGAGAGAGAGATGGGAAGAGAGAGAGATAGGAGGTGAGAGAGAGAGGCACGAGCTTCATTTTCTCATTAGCTCATTCAGGCGAAATCCCTCGCTGCTCACTGGCCTTTTCACATCCACCTGTCTCCATTGTGAGTCCCAGTGCTCCCCCCTCCTCTTTCCCAGAGCCCCAGACACTCTTGAGGCCACCAGATCCTAAAGTTGTCAGCATTCCGCCACACACAATTAAACCCATTCCTGCTCTCCATACGCCGGCCCTAGTCCCTACACACACACACACACACACACACACACACACACACACACACACACACACACACACACACACACACACACACACACACACACACACACACACACATTCACACACGCACGCTCACAAGGACACGCGCACACAGACACATGCCACACACAGACACACACAGGGCTTAGGCTAGGGGTGAGACATCAGCCCTGCAGGTAGCCACATGAGGGGGTTCAAATACCACTCAACCTCACAGGGGAGCCTGATGACCTTTACCACAATACCGTCACTCCTCCTCTTCCCTCCATCCCTCCCTCCCTCCCTCTCTCCAGGCTGCCCGTCACACAGACACAGGGGCCTTTATCTGCCCATCCGTCTGTGTCTCTCTCTCAGATCAGCAGGAGATTATGGGGCCGTGTCACCAGGCCTGACGGATCCTCTAGCACACAGCAGGGGCCCGTTCTGTCTGTCAGGGGACGCCCAGCGCTCCTCCTCTCGATCTGGGGATGGGAGAGCTTCAAACACAACCATTCCTCATCCAATCCAACGTGTCATTATCTGAGTATTAAGTGCTGCTTTTGTCTCCAACACCATCAGACCAAAGCATCACACCGCAACACTCCGGACACTATATTATATTATAATTTATTCATAAAGATGACACAATGGAATCTGTTTCCCAAAGATCCAGGGAGACCTGAGAAGAGCAGTGAGATAAACCCTGTATGGGTGTTTCTCAGTGTGAGCTCCAGTCAGATAATAACCCCCTGAAGCCTGAAACACACACACACACACACACACACACACACACACACACACACACACACACACACACACACACACACACACACACACACACACACACACACACACTATTCATGAGCTGAAGAGGGGCGAAGCCAGGGGAGGTGAGAGAGGGAGAGTTCCACCTGGTGTACTTTACAACCAAGTAGGGGGAAAAAACGACAAAATAATCATAAAACGTAGTCGCACTGCCTTCTGTTCCTGACAGGAGCTGTGTCTGTGCCCTCCGTGTGCGAGTGTGTGTGATGAATAATGCATGGGTGTTCATTAAGCAGAGTGTGTGTTGTGTGTGTGTGTGTGTGTGTGTGCTCCCTTCCTTGCGCTGTGCCGCACCGCCTGCCTTGTGGCTGCCATCTGGATTCACGCCACCGACTGCCAGCCTTCAGAGCCCCAGCTCCAGCAAACATGGGGGGAGAGGGGGACGGAGAGACAGAGAGACAGAGAGAGAGGAGACGTCAACTTAACCATTTCCAAGTGACGCGGTGTGTAGAGTTAAGAGGTGGAATGAGGAGAATCAAAAGGATGCACTAAACTGGATCGAAAAGTCGTTTATTAAACCACATTCGAAATTTTTCTAATATACTAAATGACTTGCCAGTTATCCCATATGTAAAGCAGTACTTAAGTACCGGTCGTACACACTCCTTTACAAATGAAGGAGCCACGTGACTTGGAACATCTCCTGTGTGTATCCGCAGTATCCACCGATGCAGAGATGTCTACTAGCACAGCATGAACTATCCCACCGCCTGAAGTCTGGGTGGGATACATTCAAATAGAGCACTGTACCGTAACATGTGTAGAGGTTATATGTAGTAGTAACTATATTGCAGGGCAGGGGACTTACTGGATGGGGGGAGAGGATAGGGGAGAGGATAGGGGAGAGGGCCTTAGTTTGATGGCTTCAGCATGAAGACATTTTACAACATGACACAATATGTTATGAATTACAACAATGCTTTAAATAGCGACAAACACCCACTATGCCACACTATAGACTATTATAGCCCATACAGTGCATCCGTTTCAATGGGCTTTGATAAATGTGTGATCTTCAGAGAAACACATTACAGTGTGTTGCTTTCCAACCAGTCCTGTTCCATGATGTCATTTCTCTTTCTCACTTTCCAACCAGTCAGCTTCCCCGGTCATGACGACAGTCTATGGTAGTAGATTACCCGTGGCCTCCAAACCAGAGAACGGCTATAAAACATTAAGGGTGTAGGGTGGGCACACCAATAAATCTCACACATCACACGTCGACTTCATGGTGCTCGCTGTGCCCGCACTGCATGCGCTCACACTGTAAACCGCTCCTCTGAGGTGGTCCATTATAACGTTGGACCACGCAGCTCCGCGGTCGGTCACCATGCAGACGCTCCGTCACCGGTCTCATCTGAGACTATAGTGAGGTGCAGCTAAATATAGAGACTCAACACGGAGACAGAGGAGAAATAGAAAGAGCGGCTGTTATTTCCTGGCTAAAGTCTTCTATTGTGGGACACAATCGGATTATTTTGCTTTTGTCAGCATTTTGTGTTTCACTGAGGATTCGAGGCCTTTGTATATCTGTGTTTCTCTTCATCTGAAGAGTTTTAGCATGTCAAGTTGAACCTCCAGCTCTATCTCTCTGGGACAAAAACACACTTGCTTCATTTTGATTATCGAGCCCTTTGTATGAATCAACTACAGAGGTTGAATTGTGACAGTTCTTTTGCCAGTGGGCACATTCTCCCATTAACCTTTTACTGCAGTGGGCTAAATCAGGGTCACACAGAGTGTTTCTGGGTAGTCTTAAACAAATCACTTTGAAACAAAAGTAAAACACCTCACACACGGGCTTAATAAAGAAGACCCCTGTACCATGTCACATATTGAGTCGAAATGTATTACATTTTGAGTTTGCATCCCAATATTACACTTAATATAAATCACAGATGACTGAAATATAACAAAACCATTTGACATAGAAACACCGGACTCTCGGCATCTTTAAAAAAAGAATGTTTCTTGATTATGAAAAATATGAATAATATTCCACCCATGAGGCCACTAGGTGATTTGACTACAGGAAAGAGGCTACCTATCTGCCTGCGTGTAGCACAGCCAGGTCTGAGACACATAGCAGGGAGTGAGTCAGAGTGACAGAGCCGGTTGGCAGGGTGGTGGCTGGCAGAGACGGTGTGAGGAGTAAATGTGTGGGTGGGTGTCTGTGGGCCGCTTCATTAACACTCCTGCTGTTGAAGGTACAGCTACACACACATTCCTCTGGTGAAATGTTCACCTCCTGCTCTCCCCTCCAGCTGTCTACTGCTGCTGCAGCTCCCCCCCCCGCCTCCTCTGAGATGGCAAGGAGATGGGCACAAAGGAATGTGTGTATGGGTGTGTTTCTACGCAAGTGCTTGTGTACTGTACATCCCTGTGTGTGTGTGTGTGTGTGTGTGTGTGTGTGTGTGTGTGTGTGTGTGTGTGTGTGTGTGTGTGTGTGTGTGTGTGTGACCTAACCAAAGAGCGGCATGGTAATAATGAAGCTCCTTAAAAGGAGTTCGCCAGCTGGGAGAGTGTCCATCTGGAGGGGGCTGCAGGTCACAGTAATCTGGCACCGCCCGTTCTCACCATAACGATCTCAACGCTGAGCAGGTGGGCTGCAGGGAGAAAAGTTTGAATACATTTTCAACTTTCCAGGAGGAGGCTACTGATCCATAGAGTTTTACGAACAGCGTTGGTATGTAGATGGAGAAAGGGATTTATTCTACACATTTATCCAAATCCTTAACACCTGTTTATGGTTAAGTAAATCAACATGGCAGACATTATTTGGCACTAAATGAGTGACTGTAGAACTGTACTCACATCATGTAGACACGTTAGTCACCACTAGTACATCGAGTTTCAGTGTCAACAAGATATCACAGTCTCACGTCTTGACGTCCTTGGACAAACGTCTATTTTTGACTAGTAAACTGACTGCCTCTCCCGACGCCCTGTATTTAGACACACAGCCTCCACATGAGCTCCAGACGATTTAGGCTCACAGAAACAACTCTACGGTGAAGGCATTCACTCTGACTGGGTTAAATTAAGGGTTAAGGTTTGGGATAGGGTTATAACAGAAAGGGTTAAGTTCAGGCATTCATTTCCAATTGGTTATGAGTACAGGCATTAATTGCGATTGGTTAAGTTAAGGAGTAAGGTTTAGGATAGGGTTCGGGCATTCATTCTGATTGGTTAAGTTCTGTATTCTCCCTGGTTCCTGTTTCTACTACAGGGAAGTGGTATCCAGAACTCAATAGCATGGCTTTTATAAGAAATCTAGCTCTTATCATTTCACAGATGGATAATGAACTTGTAGATTGTATGCGTGTATGTGTGTGTGTGTGTGTGTGTGTGTGTGTGTGTGTGTGTGTACACTTGTGTGCGAGTGTTCCTGTTTTAACTCAAGAGGACAGGCTGTGTTTGGCTCCATAGCGACGAAGGATGCTTGGTTATCTCTACCTGGCACCCTTATCATATCAGCACATGTGACACCTTTCAATAAACCCACTCTCCATCTCCCTCCCTCCCCTCTCTTCATCACCAGGGTTCAGACGGTCCGTGTGTGTGTGACAGCAAAGATGAGAAGAGACACAGCAATGGAGAAAAAAGAAGAGAGAAAAAGTAGGGAGAGGCGAGAAAGGGAGACAGGAAAGCTAAAGTGATAGATAGAAATAGAGTGAGAGAAAGAGAGAGAGAGAGAGAGAGAGAGAGGAACAGAAGTGTGAATGGGCATCATGGCTGGCAGGCCTCCTGGCCAGGAGCCACTGGGGGATTGTGGGTGTCCCTCTGCCAGCTGGCAGGTCGTTCCTCCCATCTGTGGAGGTGCGGAGAGTGTGCAGTAATCTCAATAAGAGCGCGGCTCAGCCCAGGACAGATTTAAAGGGATATGGCCAGCTGGCCGGGCAGGTCTGAGCCAGGCAGAGCAGGAAAGGACTGGGCAGAGTGTGGCTAGCCTGCCAGCCTTAGCAGTCCATACCACCACCTCCACCACAGATCCTCTCAGGTACTGCCACAGCTGACTAACTTGCTGCCAGCTACAGCTGTAGGCAGCTAATGCCATGCCAACACTCTTCTGGATCATCATAAAACAAAAGCAGAGCTTGGGAGATTCTTTTGTCAAGGTATGGGGAAAAAGCAGTTTGTACTCAGCTTCTGTTAACCCTATAGACTCATACAGTTTTATAATATGAAAAGAACTGCAACTATCCTGAACCATTTTAGATCCCTCCCTCTCTCTCTCTCTCCCTCCCTCCCTTTCTCTCTCTCTCGCTCTCCCTCCCTCTCTCCCTCCCTCCCTCCCTCTCTCCCTCGCTCTCCCTCCCTCTCTCCCTCGCTCTCCCTCCCTCTCTCTCTCTCTCTCGCTCTCCAAGAGTGAGCCTGGGATTGAGAGAATCAGCACAATGAATAGGTTTAGCTCACCTCAGCCACAGAGATGAGCTGGCCTTTAGGCAGGGGTTAGAGAGCTGTCTGTCCTCAGGGTGGCTCCTGCTGCTGCAGATGGCCAGTAATCACAGGCCAGGCTGGCCCAGGCAGGCCACACACAGCTGGGCAGCAGCAGCAGCATCAGCAGCCAGGAGGCCTGGGGAGCCAGGTGAGAGAGGAGGGGATGTTAGGGAGAGAGAAAGAGAGGGATTCAGGTTAACAGCTGTGGCCTGCCCCTGGCGCGCGCACACACACACACACACACACACACACACACACACACACACACACACACACACACACACACACACACACACACACACACACACACACACACACACACGTATAAAGACATACATAGATTCACACAAGCACCCCTCCACACCCTCAGCAGACTAGAGGAACCAGGAGCGATTTAACTCCCCACATGTGGAGGGAGGGGAGGGAGGGTGTATGAGGCTGGGGGGTGGGAGGGAGAGGAGAGGGGGTATGAAGCTGGGGGGGAGGAGAGTGGGTATGAGGCTGGGGGGGAGACAGGGGAGGAGGAGGAGAAGAAGAGGGGGGTGTTTACCGCTGTTTAAAAGGCAGTGGATGCTGGGAGATTAATAAACAGGAGGTAATAGCAGAAGGATTCTATATTTATTTTTTATCTTAAATGGTGCTTGTTTGTCAGGCTGGATGAATATTGACTGTGAAATTGGGATCAGGGGCAACACATGCCAGTGCTCTGCCTTATCTCTGGGATGCAGGCAGCCAGAGGGGCGTTATCGCGCCGCCACAGGAGCGTGCCAGCACTCCAGCGCTCTCAAAGCCGCCACATTCCCTTTGTATCAGCCTGGAGAAGCCTGTTTACCTTTCAGTGGCTTGATATTCCTATTAGAGCTGCTTCTATTTACTTGTTTCCTCTCTACCATGTGCAGTCTCTCATCTCTCTCTCTGACCTTCTCTCGTACCACAGGGTGGCTTATTTGGCTCTGTCTCTCAGGGGACAAATGTATTCTCTCTCTCTCTGTGTCTCTCTCTCTGTGTCTCTCTCTCTCTGTGTCTCTGTCTCTCTCTCTCTCTTTGTCTCTGTCTCTCTCTCTCTCTGTGTGTCTCTCTCTCTCTGTGTCTCTCTCTCTCTCTGTGTCTCTCTCTCTCTTTGTCTCTGTCTCTCTTTGTCTCTCTCTCTCTTTGTCTCTCTCTCTCTCTCTCTGCATCTCTGTATCTCTCTCTGTGTCTGTCTCTCTCTCTGTGTCTCTGTCTCTCTCTCTGTGCGTTTGTGTGTCTCTCTCTCTGTGCGTTTTGTGTGTCTCTCTCTCTGTGTGTTTGTGTGTCTCTCTCTGTGTGTGTCTCTGTCTCTGTCTCTCTCTCAGCTGACAGATCAAACAGCAATGTGACTTTTAAAACTCATAGTCATCGCCGTCCATCAACCTCCACCTCCTCCCTTTGTCAAAGCCTGTTAGAATCTATTAGAAAACAACACAATTCACAACCAGAGGTGACATTTTAAAGGAAAGCTTCACTTCACAACAGATATGCAGATTTCAACCCTATAAAAGGGATCTTATCTTCACAGAGAGGAGACTCGTGCCCAACACACAACACAGTGAGTGCTCTCTCCCCAGAGAATGGACCAGGCTCTTTCAACACAGTGCCCTCTCCAGAGAATGGACCAGGCTCTTTCAACACAGTGCCCTCTCCAGAGAATGGACCGGGCCCTTTCATGGGCCGACCCCAGGCCCCCAGAGATTGACCACAGAGAACACAGCCCCAGGACAGGCTCACCAGGGGGGCTTTGAGCATCTCTCTGTCTCGCCATAACTACATTCCCCTGCCCTTTGAACCAAAACTGAGAGGGAAGAAGAGAGAGAGGGATACAGAGGCAAAAAAAGCGTGTGTGGAATTAAAATAAAAATGAGAGAGAAACAAGCATTGGGAAAGAGAGAGACAAAGATAAAGAGCATGATAGAAAACAAGTGAAAAGGAGGGAGAAAGAGCGCTCAATAAAATATCTATCAGGGAGAGGATGAAAAAGCAACACTAGTCTTTTCGTTCATTTTTGCCTGTAATTGAATAAGGCGGATGGGACTGGGACTGCCTTTAAATGTGCATCAAAAAAGGGTGTGTGTGTGTGTGTGTTGCACTCTCTTGCTCTCCACAGTTCCCCTTCAAGTCCCCAGAGGGAAGGGCGCTCAGATTCCTTGGGCGACGTTTTCCTCTCCTCTCGCTGCTAACTCTGTAGCTGTTGTTTTTATCAGGCTCCTTCACAGGGCTTGGCTCAGGGCGCAAGGGATAAGGCAAACAAACACATGGGCAGCGCTTAGCAACCCAGATCAGGGTGCCTGTGAGGGGTCTGATAACCAGAAAGGCACAAGTGGGGGCGCCTGCCCGTGCACGGGCTCCGGAGGGGCAAAGCTGCCACTGGACTGCTGCCTGACAGAAGAGGAACTGGGACTGGAGGACAGAGCCATAGAGACCCTGTTGGACTGGACTGACATCCAGGAGATACTTTTGACCCCAAACCCGGACCCATAGGGTCTCACAGCACAACGGTCCAATATCATCACATGCTGCAGTAAGCTACAGGGTTGGAGTCATTTCCATTTCAATTCAGTCAATTCAGGAAGTCAACTGAGTTTAAATGGAAATGACCCCAACACTTGTACAGCAGGTTACATACCACACATCCTCAGTCCAGATGTTTTGCTCTTCACACCCATCCGTCACCTCAGCAGGTGGCACCAGACAGACGGTGTGAGCTTCCTTCAGGACAGGAGACACCATTATCTGCTGAAGTGGCATTGTTGCCATGCAGAGTGTGCTGCACACGTGCAGTATCACCTGCCAAGACACAGCCATCTGATAGGCTTGGCCGGGGAACAGTGCCAGAGTGTTCCCGTGGAGAGGAAAAGAGAAACACATAGGCATATGTGAGATGAACCTCAGGAAGATTTTATAGGTACTGGATATTAACCCTGCTGTTGATCTTCCCCTGTTCCTCAGTATTGTGTATCACACTAAGTATCATGATCTCAAAATGTTTATGAAACCTATGCTCATACTACAGCCAATTAAGGTTTAACCTTTGTCTACAAGAGACAACCTCATCGCTGGGTACATAGTGTGCCTTGATTTGCCTGCCTGCTTGCCTGTCTGTCTGTCTGCCTGTCTGTCTGTCTGTCTGTCTGTCTGTCTGTCTGTCTGTCTGTCTGTCTGTCTGTCTGTCTGTCTGTCTGTCTGTCTGTCTGTCTGTCTGTCTGTCTGTCTCTCTCTCTCTGTCTGTGTCTGTCTATCCGTCCGTCTCTGTCCGTCTGTCCGTCCGTCTCTGTTCGTCTGCCTCTGTCCATCTGTCTCTGTCCGTCTGTCTCTGTCCGTCTGCCAGGCATAGGGGGCATGTGGTCCCAGCTTGTGTCCTCTGCTGGGCAGGTAGAGCGGGGGGGCGTGTCCCTGGCACAGCTGGTCCTGGCCAGGGGGAGAGGGAGAGAGAGGAGAGAGAGAGGAGGGAGAGAGGAGGGAGAGCCCCTTGAACAGGTGGCCATTTCTACGAGGCAGGACCTGGGAGAGGAGAGCAGCCCCAGCTCTACTTCCTGCTTGGCGGCTTGGCTGGCCGTGGGGCTGCAGCAGACGGCCCTGTCTGAGGGCCAGAACCTCCACAGACCTCACTCTCTCGCTCTCTCTCCCTGACAGCACACACATCATGCAGGCACAGAGAAGAGTGGAGGTAAAAACGATAAAGAGAGAGAAAGAGAAAGAGAGGATGGACGTGAAGGGGAAGGCTGAGGGAGGTTATGGTGAGATGCAATCTTCTGTCATAGAGCTACTACTGGGGCAAGGGGAGTCTCTTGACCCCATAGTTCACCATCATACCTCTGTGCAATTACTTTAATAAGAAACAAAGCCATTTACTATAATGAATGTGCTTCATCTCTGTTAAGCCTTTCAACTAAAGCACTTTACCCCTCCTTTATCATACTGTTATTAATGAGATCAAGGTCTCATCTCTCCCTTCCTCATAGTGTTGTTGTTTACAGATAGGATCACCTTCCTTCTAATTGCCCTTGTCGGCTCCACTTCAAGGCTCTCACTGAAGGAGACACAGTTTGCAGTGCACATTATGGACCTCTGGCTCATATATCCTACGCTGCAATATTTAGACCTCCTCTCCAAAAATCAATACAATGAGATGGTCTTTGGCTTCATTTCTTATTTCAGTATTGATTAGTGTTACAGTTATGTGCACAATGTCAGGCCAATTAAGGAGAGTTAATAGATTTTTTTCCCCACACAGGATGGATTGAATTGGATTATGCAAAGCAGATCAAATAAAAGGACTCCCTTGCCTCACCTCTATGTCTAAAATACTGTTTTTAATGAGAAGGAGGGTACTAGCCTCTGTTTTAAATGTAATGCTTATTAATAATATCCACACTGGCTTATTAATAATCTAAAACACTGGCTTTCATGTGTAGTAATAATGTTAAATAGCAAACACATTGTAACATAGCATATTTCAATAGACTAGTAATAGCAGCCTTAAGAAAACTCCTACTGTGGGTTTCAGCTGAGTTCCTAGTGGATAAAAGTCATTTGTAAAATACTTTAATCAAAAGGTAGGGTTGCAAAGCTTCCGTTAAATAACCAAAGTTACCAGAATATTCAGTAATGTTGGTAATTCCATCTATGGCAATCTATCGTAACTTTGGTAATTTATACTTGAATAACTTTCCAAAAATGTATTCATATATAGTATACATGTTTTATGTCTGTGTTCATATTGTCCATGAGTTTCTAATAGATAGACAGTATGGTTCGAGAGAAAATTGCCTAATTAATGAAAAAAGCATCTAAGCATTATTTTCTAACTCTGCAACTCTTCCAACTATCGACTTTTCTTCACAACTACCACCAGTTTGACACCAAAACATTATCAACAAATACAGAGACGTAGTAAAATAAATAAAACTGTGTAAAATAAATATAAAGGATATTATCAAAGACAGAACAGTATGAAGGCTAAAACTGCTTCTCCAATTGATATCCCCGATGTTATAGTGACGTTCGCTAGCTAAGCTCATGCGTAGAATCACGTCATCGGGTCTAACGGTCGTCTCGCGCTTTAGATATAAAGTTGTTTGTTGACACAAATTAAAAGGAGTCAGTTTGTCACTAACGAGGGTGGAGTAATAACATGTTCAACTACTTAAGACATTAGCTCGAATCTAGGTTGTGCCTTAAGATTCTGCAAAAATTAACAATTAAGGAAGAATTGTTCACTTCTCTCAATTACTTCTCAAACCCCAAACCCTGGCTTAGTCTGTTTCGCAAGGTTCCCGGAAGTGTCGCAATGTTGTGCCTCTTCGTTTAGAAACTGTGATATACAGTGCTTTCGGAAAGTATTCAGACACCTTGACTTTCTCCAAATTGTATTACGTTACAGCCTTATTCTAAAATTGATGAAATAGTTTATCTTCCCTAATTAATCTACACAAAATACCCCATAAATACCAATCAAAAACTGTTTTTTACACATTTTTTGAATTATTACATTAACATAAGTATTCAGACCCTTTAATCAGTACTTTGTTGAAGCTCCTTTGGCAGCGATTACAACCTCGAGACTTCTTGGGTATGACGCTGCAAGCTTGGTGTAACAGTGTAGATTCCGTCCCTCTCTTCGCCCCAACCTGGGCTCGAACCAGGGACCCTTGCACACATCAACAACTGTCACCCACGAAGCATCGTTACCCATCGTTCCACATAAGCCGCGGCCCTTGCAACGCAAGGGGAAACACTACTTCAAGTCTCAGAGCGAGTGACGTCACTGATTGAAACGCTATTAGCGCGCACCACCGCTAACTAACTAGCCATTTCACCTGTATTTGGAGAGTTTCTCCCATTCTTCTCTGCAGATCCTCTCACGCTCTGTTAGGTTGGATGGGGAGCGTTGCTGCAAAGCTATTTTCAGGTCTCTCCAGAGATGTTCGATCAGGATCAAGTACAGGCTCTGGCTGGGCCACTCAAGGACATTGAGACTTGACCCGAAGCCACTCCTACGTTGTCTTGGCTGTGTGCTTAGGGTTGTTGCCCTGTTGGAAGGTGAACCTTCGCCCCAGTCTGATGTCCTGAGCGCTCTGGAGCAAGTTTTCATCAAGGATCTCCCTGTACTTTGCTCTGTTGATCTTTCCCTCAATCCTGTCTAGTCTCCCGGTCCCTGCCGCTGAAAAACATCCCCACAGCATGATGCTGCCACCACCATGCTTCACTGTAGGGAGGGTGGCAGGTTTCCTCCAGATGTGACGCTTGGCAATCAGGCCAAAGAGTTCAATTTTGGTTTCATCAGACCAGAGAATGTTGTTTCTCATGGTCTGAGAGTCTTTAGGTTACTTTTTGCAAACTCCAAGCGGGCTGTCATGTGCCTTCTACTGAGGAATGGCTTCCGTCTGGCCACTACCATAAAGGCCTGAATGGTGGAGTGCTGCAGAGCATGGTTGTCCTTCTGAAAGGTTCACTCTGACAGAGAGCTCTGTCAGAATGACCATCGGGCTCTTGGTCACCTCCCTGACCAAGGCCCTTCTCCTGCTCAGTTTGGCCAGATGGCCAGCTCAAGGAAAAGTCTTGGTGGTTCCAAACATCTTCCATTTAAGAATGATGGAAGTCACTGTATTCTTGGGGACCTTTAATGCTGCAGACATTTTTTGGTACCTCAAGGATTGTTTTTTTGCTCTGACATGCAGTCAACTGTGGGACCTTATATAGACAGGTGTGTGCCTTTCCAAATCATGCCCAATCAATTATTTTCACCGCAGGTGGACTCCAATCAAGTTGTAGAAACATCTCAAGAACGATTAATGGAAACAGGATGCCCTTGAGCTCAATTTCGAGTCTCATAGCAAAGGGTCTGAATACTTCTGTAAATAAGATATGTCAGTTTTTTACATTTTAAAACTTATTTTCGCTTTTTCGTTCTGGGGTATTGTGTGTAGATTGCTGGAGGATTTAATGAAAAAAATAATAATTAGAATAAGGCTGTAATGTAAAAAAATTTGGAAAACTTTCCGAAGGCACTGTATGCTGAAACCCTCATATTTAACACCAATGGTATTCACTAAGTTGATGATCTATATTTAGAATAATGTTTAACAGCTTTGTCATTCTATTTTTTATTTTAAAATCATCTTTTTAAATTATTTGATATATTTTACATTTAAAATACCCAAATGTGGGACAAAGGGAAGATTTTGCAGGACAGTGTAGCCTATTGAATAAAAAGTCCCCTCCTGCTGCACCGTACAAGCTAATTGAAGTGTGCCTATAGGCTACTCAATTGCCTTGCCAAAATTTGGTCATGCCGAAAACAGACCTGAAAATGTGGGAATACTTGGCCAATGAAACATTTCTGGTTGGTCTCAGGGAATGTAAAACATTTAAGAAAGGAGACTTTGAAAACTGGATTGAGTGAAGTAGCAACAAATATGTTAAGTGAGAAACTAATGAGCATGGAGAGCCTTACAAGTTTGACAAAAATCACCTTATATCTTTTCAGTTTGATCACCTGAACAAAAATATAAACACAACATGCAACAATTTCAAAGTTTTTACTGAGTTACAGTTCATTTAAGGAAATCAGTCAGTTTAAATAAATTCATTAGGCCCTAATCTATGTGCATATCTGTGACCAACAGATATGCATCTGTTGGTCACAGATACGATAGGGCCGTGGACCAGAAAAACAGTCAGTATCTGGTGTGACCACCATTTTCCTCATGCAGCACAACAACATCTCCTTCGCAATGAGTTGATCAGGTTGTTGATTGTGGCCTGTGGAATGTTGTCCCAGTCCTCCTCAATGGCTGTGTACAGTTGCTGGATATTGGAGTAAACTGGAACACGCTGTAGTACAAGTCAATCCAGAGCATCCCAAACCTGCTCAATAGGTGACATGTCTGGTGAGTATGCAGGCCATAGAAAAACTGAGACATTTTCAGCTTCCAGGAATTGTGTACAGATTCTTGCGACATGGGGTTGTGCATTATCATGCTGAAACATGAGGCAATGACGTCGGATGAATGGCACGATAATGGGCCTCACGATCTCGTCACAGTATCTCTGTGCATTCAAATTGTCATTGATAAAATGCAATTGCGTTTGTTGTCCGTAGCTTATGCCTGCCCATACCATAACCTCACCACCACCATGGGGCACTCTGTTCACAATGTTGACATCAGCAAACTGCTCGCCTACACGATGTCATACATGCTGTCTGCCTTCATCTGTGAAGAACACACTTCTCCAGTGTGCCAGTGGCCATTGAAGGTGAGCATTTGCCCACTGAACTGAAGTCGGTTACGACGCCAAACTGCAGTAACGTCAAGACTCTGGTGAGGATGATGAGCATGCAGATGAGTTTCCCTGAGATGGTTTCTGACAGTTTGTGCAGAATTTCTTTGGTTGTGCAAACCCACATTTTCATCAGCTGTCCGGGTGGCTGGTCTCAGATGATCTCGCAGGTGAAGAAGCCGGATGTGGAGGTCCTGGGCTGGCGTGGTTACACATGGTCTGCAGTTGTGAGGCCGGTTGGACGTACTGCCAAATTCTCTAAAATTACATTGGAGGCGGATTATGGTAGAGAAATGAACATTACATGATCTGGCAACAGCTCTGGTGGACATTCCTGCAGTCAGCCAGCCAATTACACGCTCCCTCAAAACTTGCAAAATCTGTGGCATTGTGTTGTGTGACAAAACGGCACATTTTAGAGTGGCCTTTTATTGCCCCCAAGGTGCACCTGTGTAATGATCATGCTGTTTAATCAATCATCTTCTTGGTATGCAACACCTGTCAGGTGGATGGATTATCTTGGCAAAGGAGAAATGCTCACTAACAGGGATGCAAACAAATTTGTGCACAAAATTTGAAAAAATAAATATTTTTTGTGCGTATGGAACATTTTGTGGATCTTTTATTTCAGCTCATTAAACTTGGGACCAACACTTTACATTGTTGCGATTATATTTTTGTTCAGTATACTTACTTTTGTAGTTCTTGTTCAGAAACATTTAGTAAATGACTGTTAGAATATATTTTAGAAAATGAGGGAAATGATTGTTTGGTTGGGCCAGAATGCGGGACTGTCCCACACAATCGGGGACATGTGGTCACCCTAGTGATAAGGCCACACATTGGGCCAGAGATAATTACAAACACCTGTAATAATCTGAAGTACCAGAAAGGGCCACCATCTAGACGTGGGTCTATGTCTTGTGATAGATTACATAAAATCCTTGAAACATACCAAAATTCTGCTAGTTTACTTATAAACTTAGAACGTTTCCAGTAATATACTCTCCCTTTGCAGCCCTAATTAATAGGCTGTATCAGACGTTGGGGGAAGACTTTCATACCAGTAACCTGAATGTGAAAGTGTTAATACCTGGGCAATGAGAAAGAGGGAGAGGTGATAATTCATTCAGCCCCGTCTTTAAAATAAAAACAGGTGTCTCTCTGTTTGGAAATTCTACAATGACCTTTATGGAGAGTCTCCTCTGATGAAATATTCATGGGGCCGGTACACAATATGTCAGAGGCTAGCGGCCTAATTGGCTGCAGTTACATTCTGACGGGGGTGTCTCTTTTCTCTCGGTCTCATTGTCTGCCGTCTGCTCCGAGCTGGGTCCTGCTCTCCTGTCTAAGTGGTCTGGTCTCTGCGAAAATCACATCTGAGGACTAACGTGGGTCTATATCCTGCAGACAGACAGATTCTCTTGTTTAATGACTGCCACATAAGACAAAATGATAAAAAAGTAAGTCTTTCAAGTGTCAGGTCATGTCATGACAACCAAGCCCTGATACCAAACAAGTCTCCAAATAAATGAATTTGACAATGGGTGTGTAAATATATGTATCCATGTTTCATTTTCATGTTTCATTTACACAAAGTGTTTAATTTGTTTCACAGGTAGGGTGCTATACATTGTGGTGGGTGCCGTGGCAAAATGTTCTCTTGCCCGACCCAAGCCTCTGTATCCTGTAGGGTGTCGTTAGGGGATCAAACAGGTCACACTGAAATGCTTACTTACAAGCCCTTAAGAAACAATGCAGTTTTAAAGAAAAATAAGTGTTAAGAAAGTATTTACTAAAATAAACTGAAGTAAAAAAGAAAGAAAAAGAAAGAAATAAAAAATAAAATATAAAAATAACAAATAATTAAAGAGCAACAATAAAATAGCAGTAGCGACGCTATATACAGGGGGTACCGGTACAGAGTCAATGTACGGGGGCATAGGTTAGTCGAGGTAATTGAGGTAATATGTACATGTACGTAGAGGTATAGTGACTATGCATAGATAATAAACAGAGAGTAGCAGCAGCGTAAAAATGGGGGTGGGGGGGATCAATGCAAATAGTCCAGGTAACCATTTGATTAGCTGTTCAGGAGTCTTATGGCTTGGGGGTAGAGGTGTTAAGAAGCCTTTTGGACCTAGACTTGGTGCTCCGGTACCACTTGCCATGCGGTAGCAGAGAGAACAGTCTATGACTAGGATGGCTGGAATCTTTGGCAATTTTTCGGGCCTTCCTCTGACACCGCCTGGAATGGAGGTCCTGGATGGCAGGAAGCTTGGCCACAGTGATGTACTGGGCCGTACGCACTACCCTCTGTAGTGCCTTGCGGTCGGAGGCTGGACAGTTGCCATACCAGGCGGTGATGCAACCAGTCAGGATGCTCTCGATGGTGTAGATGAGGGACCCCCCGTGTTGAGGATCAGCGTGGCAGATGTATTGTTACCTACCCTTACCACCTGGGGGCGGCCCGTCAGGAAGTCCAGGATCCAGTTGCAAAGGTAGGTGTTTAGACCCAGGTTCCTTAGCTTAGTGATGAGCTTTGAGGGCACTATGGTGTTGAACGCTGAGCTGTAGTCAAAGAACAGCATTCTCATGTAGGTGTTCCTTTTGTCCAGGTGGGAAAGGGCAGTGTGGAGTGCAATAGAGATTGCGTCATCTGTGGATCTGTTGGGGCGGTATGCAAATTGGAGTGGGTCTAGGGTTTCTGGGATAATGGTGTTGATGTGAGCCATGACCAGCCTTTCAAAGCACTTCATGGCTACAGACTTGTGTGCTACGGGTCGGTAGTCATTTAGGCAGGTTACCTTGGTGTTCTTGGGCACAGGGACTATGGTGGTCTGCTTACAGACTGGGTCAGGGAGAGGTTGAAAATGTCAGTGAAGACACTTGCCAATTGGTCAGCGTATGCTTGGAGTACACGTCCTGGTAATCCGTCTGTGAATGTTGACCTGTTTAAAGGTGTTACTCATATCGGCTACCTTTAAACAGGTCAACATTCACAAGGGGTTAACCTACCTCCTCCTCCCTCCCTCCCTCCCTGCCAGTCGGTCCTGGCATTGTGAGTGAGCGTGATGGCACTCAGAACGTGTGTCTCCGTGTGTCTCTGTGCCCCTTGGTGGGCTGTCATCACTCCCTGGCATTGGGAACACAGCACAGCTGCAGGGGAACCGCTCAGTGGGGAACCTTCGTTTCCATCTGTCTCCTATTCAGGGTGGCACCTATTTAGAGCAGCTCAGCGGCTGTGCATGCCATGAGCCATGAGAGGGAGGGAGGGAGGGAGGGAGGGAGGGAGGGAGGGGGAGAGAGTGCAGGAGAGAGATGGAGAGAGAGACAGGGAGAGAAAGGAGGAGAAAAGAGGGGGGAGTTGGGAGAACTATAGAAAACTCCACCTGTGGTAGTTGTGGTTTTACTCCCACTGCTTGTTAGATGTCAGGTTGTCTATAAAAGCAACACTATGAAGTTGTTTGCCAACTGGGGCACTTGGTTTATGGTAAACAGACCTAATGAGCTAAATAAAAACAGTGAACATTTAAATAGAAATGTTTCTTCTGCAGATTCTGGTCCCATCTAGAACCTTAAAGGGTTCTTCGGCTGTCCCCATAGGAGAAGCCTTTGAAGAACCCTCGTTGGTTCCATGTAGAACTTTTTTTGCTTCCATGTAGAACCCTTTCCACAGAGAGTTCTATAAGTAACCCAAAATGGTTCTCCCTGGAACCTAAAAGGGTTCTCCTATGGGAACAGCAGAAGAACCCCTTTGGAACCCTTTTTTTCTAAGAGTGTAGGCTAGAACAAGTAAATGCCAATATCACAGTCTAATTGCTATTTGTCTTGAAGTGCTGCTTTTTTATGAAAATTGTCACTCAGAAAACAGTATATGGGATAAACATCTGTTATCTATAACATTTACGGTATGTTTGCATATAATAACATTGTCACTATAACATTCTCTGCAAATATACATCAGTGGCTGCATGTGCTTGTGTGGTGAGAGGGTATGTGTGTATGAGAACGCACTTAATTTAGCAGGTGCTCTTTGACAGTTCTTGAATGTACGCCAAGTCTGCTGTAAAAAAAAAAACTCAGCATGCATCTGTGTGGGGCTGCGCTGTGACAGATGGGGACGGTTTAACTTATAGAGTTCGGTTAAGATCCGGAGGTTTCTGGGGCTGTCTGTGCCAAGCAGGTGCACATAAACACCCCAAAGAGAGGATAGAGGAGCCTCAGCTGCCATATTTCGGGGGGCTATTTAGATGTCCATAGACTACTGAATATACACTGCCAAGGCTATAAGCTCAGGGAAATCCTCTTCTATAGCTCTCTGTGTCCTCAACAAACACTATCCTCCCATACTGTACAAGACAGAAAGATAGGCCATCATAGTGGAATCATACCTCCAAGCTGACAATTAACTGACAACTACTAACATCTGTCAAACCTACATAGAATGTAAAGTAGAGAAAAAAACGGTGTTTTGCTGTATGTTTACATTGTACGGACCTGGAAGAAAGCTGGGGAATCCCTAAACTTTCACCAACAGTGTCACAGATAAGAACACCTAAAAACAAACAACGTGACGAAGGACAGAAACAGAGTTTGTGTTCCCAGAGTCACCAGCCAGCCACTGAGTTCCATACAGTGTGTACCTGTGGCAGGGAAAACCCAAGTAAGGACTTGGTAAAAGTGAGCGGTTCATCCATTCTGAAGTGGCCAGGTGTCTGGCAGGAGGACTTTCCACCATACGGCTTCTCTCTCTCTCTCTCTCTCTCTCTCTCTCTCTCTCTCTCTCTGCAGTCATGAGGCTTGTTAGACTTTCTCTCGGTGCAAAAGGTGAAAAGTTCCTCTCGTCTCCTCTCTGCCTGTTTTGAAAAAATATATTTTTTACTTTTACTCCTTTTTCTCCCCAACTGGTAGTTACAGTCTTGTCCCATCACTGCAACTCCCGTACGGACTCTGGAGAGGCGAATGTCGAGAGCCATGCGTCCTCTGAAACACGACCCTGCCAAGCTGCACTGCTTCTTGACACACTGCCTGCTTAACCCGGAAGCCATCTGCGGAGGAAACACCGTTCAGCTGGCGACCGAAGTCAGCGTGCATGCGCCCGGCCCGCCACAAGGAGTCGCTAGAGCGCGATGGGACAAGGACATCCAGCCAAACCCTCCCCTAACCCAATTTTGCACCGCCTCATGGGTCTCCCGGTCATGTCCGGCTGCGATAAAGCCTCGGAAAGACCCCGGGTCTGTAGTGACGCCTCAAGCACTGCGATGCAGTGCCTTAGACCTCTGCGCCGCTCGGGAGGCCCCCTCTCTGCCTGTTTTTAAAGCGACAGGACACATTTTTGAGGATGAGCATGCATTACCAGAGAAGAGACCACAACTCCAGTTTCAGAAAATCAGAAGGGAAATGTAAACAAAAATAGAAAGAGAGAATCTTTCATCTGAAATAAGGCAGGTATATTTGCTGACTTTCCACCTGATTTTTCATCAAAAGTCCTACTTTTCCCTTCTGATGATTCATGGGTAAAGTGATAATTAGGGCATTGTCCGTCCTCCTGCTGTGTTTTAATTTGGGGAGAGAGGCCTGCATGTCGCTGATAGAAGGATCTATCTGACACGGCTAGTCTAGCCTGCTACATCTGTGAGCTGCGAGCAACAGCCGCTGGGGAAGATAAGGCCAGACTAGCCGCTTGCCCAACGCTCCACGCAGCGCTCCACCCTCTCCTCGCTCCGGTCCCCTCCCCAGTCCCATGACCTTATCTGTGGAGAGAAAGCACCGTTCGGTCACGATAGCACCTGCCAGGGCCAGAGCTGGGATAAAGTGATTATGTGGGAATCATTATCTCACCCCCCCCTCCACAAAGAAAAATATAATTTTATACCTGCCAACATCTAAGAGTAGGGGAGGCAGGCAGGGGCCTCAGCCTGACACACAGGAGCATGCACATACACACTAATCCAATGGGGCAATCTTCTCCTTCTCAGCAGGCAATCCCAGGGTTTGATTTGAGAACATGCTATTACTTGATCATCACATGTTAACTCACGGCGCTTACATGTAGCCATGGAGAGGGTCAGCATGGTGAGAGGTTTAGGAGGGAGAAATGCTGGACACACATACATACATTACATATAAACATGAAAATTCCAACTTCGGTACATGTATTCATTCCACTGAATATTACATGGGAGCAGATTCCATCAGATTGGATGATGTCATTGGGAGAAGATTGAATATACTAACAAATGATTTTTGATGCTGTATTTTTACACCAAATAATCTTCAATCTTAGTGCACAGTTGAGGCAGGGAAGGCTCTCTAACATAGAAAGCACCTAGAAAACAAAAAGGAAATGAAACCAACTGACTGTCAATCTATAATTTCATAGTTTCCAAAGTCCCAAATGTGTCAGATGAGTGAACACCGCCCTCCACCTCACACACCCGTTACTCTCACATCCACTCTGCTGTCCACCATCTGTGTGCTGGTTTCACTCTGACAGACAGATGGACGGCACATCTGTGTGCTCACATCCCCTCTCACTTCTGTCCCAGCTACACCACACCGCGTGCTCTGCGGGTCAGAGGGGTCCCAGCTGTACCCTCTCTGTCGTTTCACAGAGGAACCCCTGTTACTGATTTTACCCCCCTGCTGGAGCGCGCGCGCGCACACACACACACACACACACACACACACACACACACACACACACACACACACACACACACACACACGCCACTGGGACAACAGAGCAGAGAGGCCAGGGCAGAGAGACACTTGGCATCTGGACTGACTGAACCACAGTGAGTGAAGACAGGACCCTCAGCATCTAACCAGGGGGTGAACAAACCCCCCTAAGGCCAGTGTCGGGGGGGGGGGGCAGAGCTATCCATTGGGTGCAGAGTTGGGGGAAGGAGAGGTGGAGTGAAGGGTCTAGGGAGGAAGTGTTAGGAACAGGAGGAGCCCTGTCTGTGTCCGGAGGGAACGGGAAAACAGTGCTGCCCGGCCTGGCCCGGCCCGGCTACAGACACAGCTGGTTCCTGCCAGAGGAAACCCCAACGGAGACCGAGGCCTGGTGTCTACCGCTATCACAACCCAGCAGCACTGTTTACCTTCCCCTGGGGAACCACCCCTTTCACATGGCGGGGACAGGACTCACACACAGACATATACACACACAGTGTTACAGTTGCACACAGTCGCGGCTCACACGGGCGCCACTGCTCTGCTTTCCCTGTGTGGACTAGAGGAGGGTTCAGGCCAGTGCACTGCCCCACAGCCAGAACAACGAGGAAACGAGGAGCCACGAGGCTAGCTGACCTCCCCCTGCCACTCACACACACACACTGTTACCTCACACACTCCTGTTGAGTGAGTCGGAGAAAGAGAAGGAGAGAGAGAGACTACTGGGTGGAGAGAAAGAGCATCGGACACAGATAATTACACAAGTCTGGTAGCGCCGCGATCCATCTGAAGTGACGTGTCGTGGACGGGACAAAAGTACGAGGTAAAGGAAGAGTCATTTGAAGACTGTGTTAGCTGCATAAAGTTAAAAGGAAGTCCAGTTTTTTTTCTCTCTCTGTCTGGCAGCCATGTGATCTGGCTGTGCTGGGCTCATGTTCTAATCATGAGAGCCAGAGGACTCACTCTGTGATCTCCCCAGGCCTGGATAAGTCAGTCAGTCAGTCAGTGGGTCAGTCAGTCAGTCGGTCAGCACCCTGAGCCCACAGGAGAAAGAAAGACAGTCCGATCAACTTGTGTGGTTTAGTGTGTCCCCTGACCAGTGGAGAGTTCTAAAAACACACAGAGGACAGGACAACGTTGTGGATTACTGCTGTGGGGGAGGGGGGCTTCGGGTGCAGATCATGGCTGCCGAGGTCCACCTGGAACGGCAGAGGAGGTCTGACCTACGGAGAGACTCAACCTCAGCCTCCACCTCGGCCAATCTGAACGCTCCTCCCAGGGTTCCCACGGTGATGCTGACCAGTCGCAGGGGGACGCTGTGCAGGCGGAACCCTCACAGGCTGGAATCTGGCAACCCCAACCTGGCAACCAGGAGCCACCGCACAGCCAACCAAGGTAGGTGGCGATCCTTTTCTGTGTTATGAGAGGTACTACAGGCTGTGCCTCTGTTGGCAGCGCGCTACAGTGACGAGTGATTGTGGAGAAACTCCTGCTGTCATTTCTCCTCATTAAGTTGGAGTGATTGACGTGTAATCAGATTGTGTTGAGTTAGCACCACATGCTCCAGACAAGACATGGAAATTAGCTTCCTACTGTAGCTCCTGTAACTATGGTGAAACGCTTTACCAACTGTCACTTGATTTTCAAGGTCAAAACAGACCCCAACTTGTTTTCATTACTGAAAGCATAGTTTGCTGTCAAAGCCCTACACTGTAAAGACATTAGAAGTCAGTGGCACATGTGTCCAAGTGGGCTGGGAGGGAAAGGGGTTCAGGCTGGTGAGGACCCGAGGATGGGGACTTCCCTCTGGGCTTCCCCTGGCAGCTGGAGGGGCACACTTCCCTTTATTGTGTTTCTGAGGGGCTCGGGGGAGAGTGGAAGGTGGAGGGTCGGAGATGTTGAGTGAGGCTCATTCATTGTCAAGCCCAGGTCAGGACCCCGAGAGATATTACTGACCCCATCAGGGCTGTTAGTTAGGTTAGCGGGGCCCCCTCCCCTCACCTCCCCATCCCTCTCCTGTCTGCTAGCTTCTAGCCGTCTGACCAGCACACTCAACAGCATCACTGGCTAAGGGAGAAATACGGTGGAACACTAAGGAAATGTCCTTGTAATCTTAATCTCATACTTTCTTCCTTTCTCAAATCCACTCTATCAACAGCGAGAGGACTGTTTTCAAGCACCCGCTGTCAACAATGTAAATGAAAATCTGGTAATTGATTAAAGTAGTGTAAAAACTGGAGTAGTGCCTTTAGGTAAAAACTTCACAAATCAGTGAGGCCAGTAACACAGAAATACATTAAAAGCATCAGACATTAAAGCTGTACTTTATAGACTCTAAATATTTAAAAGGGGTGCCGTCTTAGAGGAGGACTAATACCCAACATAGTGAATTACCTGCGGCAGCTCCCATTTCTTGGCAGTAATGAGCTTTGTGAACATTTCAGTGATAAGCACTCTATAATTAGGCTTAGTCATAAGCATCCCCTGTAATTCTCTGATAAAAAGCCAGCAGAACTGAGGTAAACGCTGGTCCCATCCGTCAGGCTTTCCTCATGTTCCAGGGAGGAACCCATGTCCCTATAAACAACACTCTTTGTCTGATCAGGTAGTTTACCTGTTTGGGGGGGGGGGGGGGGGGGGGTGTACCGTTCAGGCATCATAATGGTAATGGTCTTGTGATATTTTCTATGTGTGTGTATTTCTGTGTGTGTGTGTGTGTGTGTGTGTATGTCTGTGTGTGTGTGTGTGTGTGAGGCGTTATGAGATGCGGCGCAGGCTTCCTGTGAGGGAGCAGATGTCGCAGGGCTCAGGCACAGCTGCGGCGGATGATAACCGCAGTGGCAGGGATATGTCGGCACGCTGGCTCCTCTCCCTGTGTCTTATCACCGCGCACACAGCACACAGCACACCACAATGAGGAACTGCCACCCGCCAACACCAGCGCACCCTCACAGCCGGCCCTGAGAGAGGGGAGGGCAGGGAAAGAGAGGGGGGAGGGAGAGAGGGAGGACGGAGGGGTAGACTCAATCTAGACAGAGACTTTGAGGGAAAAGGTGGAATGAAATCACAACGAAGCTTTGGATTATTCCTATCATAGGTTTCATGAACGCTCAGCTCTTCCTGATCCTCCGTGGCTAGAGAAAGGCATATGCTTTATGTGCATGAGAGACATTTGTGTATTTACAGTGCACACGCTCCAATGGCTACTCGTGTGTTGAGGACATCTGGCTCAAAGGTTGACGTATATTCTGCTCTACCTCTCTGTCTCCATCAACAAGCTTATCATCGTCCATTACACAACTGGGTTGTATTACATATAGGTTCTCTTAATCTCTTCACAGAGATGGGTGTAAAACAGGGATGATGGGGGATGGGTCTGTGACGAATATCGTTGTGAAAAGAGAGAAATAGAGGGAACGAGAGAATGTGTGTGAGAGAGAGAGAGAGAGAGAGAGAGAGAGAGAGGGGGAGAGAAGGGGGGGTAGAGAGAGCAGTTATCCTCTCTATTTCCTCTGCACCAGCTTTGCGGTTTCTGTGAGGAACAGATGTTCACTTGATACAGTGCACCATGCCTCTCTCCTTGCTATCTTCAGTCCCAGCACTACCAACTGTCTGCACACACACATTCTCCCTCTCTCTCTCTCTCTCTTGCATGCCAATGTGGACACAATTGCTTGCCTGAATACATGCGGATGTATTCAGGTGCAAACAGAAAACACGGTCAATTGAGAACTTTCCACTGCTGCCCACTTAATTTTCTCTCCTGTTCCTGCATCCTGCTCTTTAGTAAACACTTCACTTTAACGAGGCGCTATTTCCTGGTCCTTTAGCAGGGCTGGTCACCAGCCACCACTGACCTCAGGGTCTCCTCTTTCACACACACTGAGATAAGCATAGTACAGTGTGTGTGTGTGGGTGTGCCCTCTGGCCCTGCTATGAATTGAACATCATATAGGAGAATTACTGTTTAAAAAGAAGAGAGCGTCATTTTGAGTTCAAATTCCCATCATGCTTCGAAGGATTGAACGGCCACTTTACTGCACGATTGCAAATAGAATGTCAGAGGGTCTATGGATGCAATTTGTAAAACCAGCATCAAACGTGTGCTTGACTAGACGGAGCAATGATCCGTTGCACCATGCTACATTACGGCAGAGGAGCTCTCTCATCCTGTGTTTTCTATTCTCAGGCATCATCTGATGACTTTTAAGACGACTTTAAGACTTTCACGACGCTGATATAAAAGCTGTCGGATAACACACAGCTTCCACGGTCATATCACCTCCAAATATCAAACTTCAACGTGAGTGTCAAAAACAACAATGGGAATGTTTCTATTGCGAAAAGCTTTCGCTACACCTGCAATCACATCGGCTAAATATGTGCACGTGACCAATCAAATTGAATTTGATTTGATTTCACATTCCCCTTGTCACACCAGTGCAATGGGTTGCATCAGAAAGTGTACTGACAAACGCACAGTATAATCCTGAGCGTGTTACCTTTTTCATTTAGAGGGAAAGAGACTATTTTGTTTTAACCGCTTCTCCCCCAAATAATTTACTTTTACATTGCTGCCTTTAATGGCAACTCAATAACAGCGTCCACTGAATGTGGATCCAAGCAGCAGAGCACAATGGAGCTGCGTTCCTTTCAGAGGAGAGGCACAGCGGCCTTATCTCTTTTCAACACGCCAGCCAGGCTGTGACTGGAGCTATAGGAAAGGATTTACAATGTGTGAGTGGAGGAAATGCTCCAGTCCAGACCTCTGTGAATTCTCTCCCTGTAGAGCCTCCGCTGCCCCGTGTCCCCAGTCTGTCACAGAGACCTTCATTACCATACCTACACAATGATCAGCCCCTCAATCTACCCGGCGCATCTCAGACCAGTCCTCCACCACCATCAGATACAGGCAACGCAACGAGATGGAGAGAACAAAAGAAAGACAGGGAGAAAGAAAGAGAGAAAGAGAGAGGAGACAAAGCCGGGTCATTTGTGTTCATTAATGCCATCAAAGGGAAGTCAGGGTCTGAAGACGAGTGTCAGGAAACGAGGGAGTTCAGTTCATTGAGAGAGATAAATATAGTTCCCACCTTGTGTTTCTGTTGTGGGGATGAGTTATCAGACGCGCCACATGGAGGGTCATCCCATCCAACACATCACCCAACAAAAGAGAAAATTAAGAAAAGAATGAGGGGCTGTCATTTGGGGAGCTGACAAGCCGTCTGCCCGTATTCCCAGAGGAGAATAGCACGCCGTCAATCATAATGCTATCATGGTGACAGGAATCCTTTTTGGTTTCACCCCATGCTCCACACACTGTCACTCATGGTCCCCCCCCCTACCCACCCATCACCTCTCCAACATCCAGTATTATTTTTTCTAATTAAACAAAAAGACCTAGGTTAACATAAAACGTAAAGATATTTAATCTAAAACATACCTTTAAGTTCATTTGTACACACGCTCGCGCACACACACGCACACACACACACAGTGTGTGTGTGGCCCTCAGATGGACCTGCAGGGCCAGCACAGGCAAGGCTATAACTCCCCAGCAGGAGAGAGAGAGAGAGGGGCTATAAACACTCCATCAAGTCCTGGGACGATCCACCATCCATCTCCTTGACAACCCAAATTCCAGGATGCCACATGGAACCCCTGATAGGACTCTGATGGGTTACTTGCATTGGGGAATGTGTGAGGGTGTGTACGCGTGTCTGGGTGTGTGTATTTAATTCTCCCACCATTCTAAGCCCAATGCAGCAGTTATAGTGTTGGTGTCTGAATTATTAAAACAGCAAAGGTAAATATTGAGAAATTGTTTCTATTCAGAAATGCATGGATTGGTGTATATACCGGCCTTCTCTGTAGCTCAGTTGGTAGAGCATGGTGTTTGCAACGCCAGGGTTGTGGGTTCGATTCCCACGGGGGGCCAGCATAGAAAAAAAATGTATGAAATGTATGCATTCACTACTGTAAGTTGCTCTGGATAAGAGCGTCTGCTAAATGACTAAAAATGTAAATGTAAATATACAACACACAACTGTCTCTCTCTTTCTCGAGAAATCCTAGATCTTTTAGTAGAGACCTGGCCTGAATATGTTTCCAAATCTGAGTGAGGCAGACAGAGCTGTAGGATCTCTGATTCATCTTAAGGCTGCTCACTGGATGGATCAGACTTTGATATGGTAGATAGAGAATCATAGCAGCTGTCATAAAGAGAAGAAGAAATTGCAATGGAAAGTACTGTACAATATACCTTATCAGTTCTCTCCCCAACTGAGAGCAATCATTTTAGGCCACAACACACTCACTCACTCACTCACTCACTCCAGTCCCTTATGCTTGGTTATGATGGCGGATAGAGATCCCTGTTCCTACTGGTTTACTTATGGGTCTGTGGCCATTCACTAATCAAATCAATTATCATAAAGATGATCATTGTGATGGATTACCTCCAACTGTATAACCTGTTTGACATCTGAAATGGTCAGTAATACACAGAAACAACACATCCCCTTTAGACAGTTCCTCTTACCTGTATCTGAGAGGACACCTCACACTCCGGACACCTGACAGGCTGGTGAGACAGGACACACTGGATAGCAGCTGTCTCTGTGTACTGACTTTGTTAGTTCTATAGACATAGTAGAGGTTAGGAGGAGAGTTTTTGTTTTGTCTTCAGTAGGCTACCCCTCTTCCTCCGTGTCTGCAACAAAGCGTAAAGGGCACACAGGTGTAGAATTCTCAGCTAGTGAAACCAGATGAACCTGGCAGATGAGGACGTCATCGTTTTAGCACAAGGTTTTTCAACTATGGCGCGCGGCGGTTCAACGCGTCAGTAAATGAGCACCATTTACTTTTAGAATTTTTCAAATTGCCGGCGTCTGGGAGCTACAATTGGGAAAGGCCACTGTGCTAATGCAAATAGTCCTACACGGTAAACTAGGCATTGGCATTTGTGGTAAACGCCAAGCCATCATATGTATGCAGATAGGCCTACCGCCTATGCCATTACAAAAAATACAGCATTAACTCAAATACACAAACACTATGAGGATGTCGGATGGAATGACCGTAAAACAGTCGCACTATGGTGTTTGCCTGCAGATTCTTGAGGTGCAAATCCAACCTCTGACAATATTATTTTTACAGACACCTTTCAGCCAAAATCACCTTTTGTGATAGCTACTGCACACCGTTATTTAAAAAAAATGTTTAAATCTATATTGTTGTTTATCACTTGTATTCTTTGGTGAAAATGAATAAATACTGTCTTGACCATATAGTAACCTCGTGCATGGGCGAAAGTGTCGGGGGAACAAAATTAGGCCTCCCTAGACTAAAGCAGAAATCTTGTATTTATTTTTCTACCATTGTCTATTGAGAAGTAAGAGGAAAATGTCCACTGATTGTCAAGCGTCTGAACGAGCAGTTAATTGTGAGGCCATTGGTAGAAATGATGAGATGATGTTGATGGCATTGCATGGGGAGATTGCCTAGGCGACGAGTGAGGTGGTTTTTAGAGCTGGCGTCTGCTGATGTGAGGAAACAGCGGCCCCCTTGGGTAGATTTGGGGAAAATGATTCTCTATGGGGAAAATGTCAGACGATATAGATTGCATACCTGGTATTATAGCCTACTGTAGGCGCCCGTATTTACACTTGATCTAACCCCTCTGACCATTTGATGTCGGCTATATCTCCTAAACTAAAGTATGGAATTAGCCTAACTTAACACTAGGCTACAAATATTCGCTGTTTCTTTGCACATAAAATAGGCCTATGACAGTGAAGAGAGTTAATAAATCCAATCGGGCTGAAGTAAAAAACCTCACGTGGGGAATACATTGTATTTCTAGAATTTACAAAATAAGATGATGTAAACTTCTGTACTTGTTTCAAGTATAAATCAATAGCCTATATGTGCGCACAGTGTGTGTATGTGTGTGCGCATGAGGTCAGAGTTTGATGAGTTTAAATAATCGAGAAAAGAACGGACAATATGGAGATAATACGCGTGCTGTCAATTGTCAATGCTATTGCAGAATCGAGCAGAAATGTGGCTGTCAACTCGTAGGTCTGAAGAGAGAAAGAGAGGGAGAGGGAGAGGGAGAGAGCGAGGTTAGGAGCTCCGTACGCATCCTGCTCCAGATGGTGATTTAAACGCAGACAGAAGGCTACAGAGGGATAGAGAGAATCACAAGACTGCACACTAGACCCGCGAGCTCAAAATAATCGAAAACTACAACATGAACCAAAACACGAAATGAGCGAAAGCAAAGAGAACCATTTAGGCGCTCGAAATACGATGAAAGATTTTTACTGACTGAGTTGACAACAGCATCTCAAGCCAATTGTTTGAGTGGAATGAGCGGTCCTCGATGCCAGAACAGTTGGATCGGTTGGCAATGACGGTCTGAGAAGCGTGGTGTCTGCTGAGCAAAACCGAGTGATTCATTCAGCTTTGACATGCTCAAACAAAGGGAGACTAATTTTACGGATGTATAAAGACTTGATATTGTAAACTAATTTGGACGATTGTGTGCCAAACAACGGGTTCAAAGTCGTCCACCGAGGAGTAGCATTTGGAACAAGAGGATCCATGCCCAAATGAATTTCATATTTTTACGTTGGATGTAGCCCACCGCGCGCAACGGACACGGATTTGTGAAGTAGCCTATTTCCTCTGACAATTTTACGATTATTCTGGCAGCGATATTTTGTATCAGTTTGCCGACGGTGAGCACAAATGTTAATACATAGCTAAATCAACTATCACTGTGGTTTCTTGACTGTATTAGCCTATCCTTGCTAACAGAAAATGAGATCTAAAACAGCTCACATTTAGATAACGGAGAGAAGTTGTGATTTTTCCCCCCCTCAAAATCCAGATAAACTGTTGGTTTTTACCATCGAAAACGGACAGTAAACCAAAGACTTCTATGTACTAAAGGATCACAAAGCTCTGTCTAGCTTTGCGATATAGTTTTCAATTTATATCTAAGAAGTGAATTACCTCATCATTTATTGAACCGAAAAGTCAACAACACCGCTTTGAATCCAAAGGAAACGCATATATTTTTTTGTTTGACTGTAAAAGTGTCGAATTGATCATTTTTCTCTCGCTCAATATCTTTCATTGTCAAAGAGAAGGAATAACACCTTTATGAATGGTGTTCAATATCTCCGAAGGCTTTATCCTTTCTTCCAAATAATGAGGATCGGGGCGTTATAATCGTCATTCTTTGGTGTGGATTATCTTCGCTGCAATTACCTCAACCTGAACCCGACCTTCACAAAGTAAGTCACACGATTAGGCTACATGTTTATTGCAAATTATAAATTATAGCCTACTGATTGTGTCCTGGTTTGATGCGAGAGAGACGTTTGGACACGGTTGCTTCTGGCATGAAGCACCTATTGCATTTTATTTGGTAGCCTATTTTGTACTCTTGAATTTGTACACTTATTTTATCAACTATAGGCGAAGCTAGATGGTGAGGTTTGGTGATAATCACTATTTAGCTAGGTAGCATAGCATAGTAAAGACGTGATTTTACATGTCCCTGATGTTAATATAGCTGCATAAATTATTATGCAGATCTTTAAATATAACCAATACTCTTCCTATATTATGTTAAATAACATGTAAAAAGTTCGATTTTCAAGGGCAATAATACAATTCCCTCATCGATTAGAAATAATGTGTTATTATACCATTTTTCTTGACTTTTTTTTGCATGAAGCTGTTGACTCCTACTTTCGCTGTTCAGGTTTTCGCTGTTTCCGCATTGTCAGCTATTTTTACAGGAACTTTCATTCATGTTATTAAACAGTAAACATTCGTGTTCAGTATAGTTTCATTGCTTCCCCATTGATGGCGTTGAATCAAAATGTTTTCATATGAACGGTTTTATTTTGACACAGACACTGCAGTCGATGTGTCCTATTGGATGACGGTTCTCTTATTTGGAAAAAACCAAAAATTATAGGCTAAAACAATTGTGCTGATGTAGAATTTGTGATGAAGAGGCAACAATGTATCAGCCAAATTGAAAGCATTGTAGCTTCAATAAGCCATATCAGACACTTTATAAAACAACTTTTCATATGTCTATAATATTAATGGTAGACTAGTATAAATAACTAGTAGGCATATTTCATCGCAAACAACAGAGAAGTTGAAACGTTAATACGTCGATATAAATACACCTATTTAGTTTAGCACATTTTCTAGCAATGTTTGTTTGTAGCAAATGTGGGACCATAACGCGTCTGCCTTCCTCTGGATACAGGTGGTCTTTAGATACATTCCTTCCCCTAGATATAATAGGCCTACATTAATGAAACTAACGGCACATGATGTGGTGTTTCTGCTGGTGGAGATGAGAGCGCACGAAGCTCCTTGTGTGATGGAACATGGAGGCGTAAATATACAGTTGTTGGGTCGGGTCGTGGTTTTTAGGGCTTTGTACTCTAGCATCTCTCGTGTCTTCTTCCTGTGGTGGTACCTGTACCTGTACCTCACCACAACTCCCACATCAAAGTACCGACTGAAAGTAGTAATGAGTTTGGATCGTAGGCCTACATCTAGAGGCCTTGGTTTTGTTTTGATATCTTGTGGGCGCCTTCCTTGAGTGATACGTGATTGAAGGAAGGAAGGATGCATGTTTAAAGTATTCGGACCAGGCCCTGCCCTGTTGTCACAAATTAGTGGAAGGGGCAGTAAATAACCTAAGTCTCATAGGCTGTGATATATTATTTTATTGTATATATTTATACTATATTATCATGTGTTACAGAGGCACAGTAGATTATATATTGCACACAAACTGAATGGGCCAAACCGTTTATAGAAGCCTAGGCTAACGTGTGCACATAACCTGGAATAACCTGATCATCTCCCATGGTTTGAAATTCTGGAATAGGTTGCCTGGAATTGAAAGGCCTCTCTCACCTCTCTTCTCCCCTTTAGCGGTGCACAGGTGAAAGACAGCTGCCCGCCCGTGAACCCCCCTCAGCCCATGCACTTACGCCGATCTCTCACCTCATGGGTGTGATGATCAGACTCCACAGTGGGTCAATTGCCAGATATTCGATTCACAAAAACGGCGCCTCTCAGTTTCAAGGCCAGAAAATGCAATATGGAGCTGGTGTCTGTGCCAGCCAGGATAATGAGTGAGCAGAACTGTATTGGGCGTCAGAGAGTAGAAGAAGAGCACATCGATGAGACAGCCTATTGGCATCGCTGCCAGACAGACAAAGTAACAACATTGCTCTAGCCTAGTGAAAGACAAAATTAATTGGGTTGGAAGGAATATTATTTAATCAAACATCTCAAACTAAATAGGATTAGAAGACATTCTAAACTAGATGTACACTGGGTATACCAAACATTAGGAACACCTTCCTAATATTCGAGTTGCACCCAACCCCTTTTTGCCCTCAGAACAGCCTCAATTCGTCAGGGCATGGACTCTACAAGGTGTCGAAAGCGTTCCACAGGGATGCTGGCCCGTGTTGACTGCAATGCTTCTCACAGTTGTGTCAAGTTGGCTGGATGTCCTTTGGGTGGTGGACCATTCTTGATACACACAGGAAACTGTTGGGGGTGAAAAACTCAGCAGCGTTGCAGTTCTTGACACAAACCGGTGCGGCTGGCACCTACTCACATACCCCATTCAAAGGCTCTTAAATCCTTTGTCTTGCCCATTCGCCCATTCAATTGATAGATACACAATCCACGTCTCAATTGTCTCCTCCCCTTCATCTACACTGATTGAAGTGGATCGAACGGATTACATCAATAAGGGATCACAGCTTTCACCTGGATTCACCTGGTCAGTCTATGTCATGGAAAGAGCAGGTGTTCTTAATGTTTTGTATACTCAGTGTATAAAAGATGAATAAATATAACTTAAAGAAAGATTACTCTGTGCAGATGACTCATCTTGGCCAAAAACTCACTCACTTGAGCCTGCACGAACTCTGATATCCATCAGTGGATTTGTCTCTAAATGCATCTGTAAAAACAGAGGACATTCTCTCTGCAGGACATCACATGAATTGACTATTTAATTGGCCCTGGTGGTAAAGATCAGCTGAATAATTGAACAGCTGATAATAGACAGACAATAGATGGAGAGATCCAAAGGTGAAACCACACTACAGCCGTTCAGCATTACCGCACATTACCACCAAACATCCCCACCGCCCGCCACTCTTCTCCAAAGGCAGATGTCCCCACTTCATCATTAAGTGCCTCTCTTAAAGAAAACCATTCATTACCCTACTGGAGTTTATTCCGTCTCTGCTACTACCACACTCGTATGGATGTCTCCCTCCCGTTTAATGGGCGGACGGAAAAATACCACAGGAGGGAAAACAAGTTTTTTAAAAGAGATACGGTCTCTTGTGCCAAAGCCACATGCCAATAGAGAGATGTTGTAGTGCAGTGATGGAGTCTCACCAGCCTCCTCTGGACAGAAGCAGAGACACAGACCATGCAGTGTGTAGCTCGCTGGCTGCTGCCTGACAAACACCAGTCCTCATAGACCCTAAGAGCCCCACTTTGAGGCATCATAACTCACCCCACAGTGTTAACAGAAACATACTGAAGCTATGACCAGGGGGTTATATACTATTATAAACCGGGTGGTTCGAGCCCTGAATGCTGATTGGCTGAAAGCCGTGGTTTATCAGACCGTATACCATGGGTATGACAAAACATTTACTTTTACTGTTCTAATTATGCTGGTAACCAGTTTATAATAGCAATAAGGCACCTCGGGGGTTTGTGGTATATGGCCAATATACCACAGCTAAGGGCTGTATCCATAAGAACAGTGGTATATTGGCCATATACCACACCCCCTCGTGCATTGCTTAACTCTAGGATCGTAGTCAAGCATGTGAACTGGAATAAAATGTGAGTTGGGTACTGTATTTAAGAAATACAGATTATTTGTGACATTCATTTAGTTACACAGGAGAGCGTCCTTATTGGTCACTCATGGCAGGGTAGGCCATGTTGTTTGTTGAAGGTGATCGTGTCTGTTGCCTGGTCCCCGTGCCGGTTGGTTCACCAGGTGACAATGTCACAGCACAGTGACCTGCAGCCGGATTGTGGTGGGGAGCGTGGTGGGGGGCGTGGTGGGGAGCGGGGTGGGGATCGGGGTGGGGAGCGTGGTGGGGATTGGGGTGTGGAGCGTGGTGGGGTGCGGGGTGGGGATTGGGGTGCGGAGCGTGGTGGGGTGCGGGGTGGGGAGCGTGGTGGGGAGCGTGGTGGGGATTGGGGTGCAGAGCGTGGTGGGGTGCGGGGTGGGGAGTGTGGTGGGGTGCGGGGTGGGGAGTGTGGTGGGGATTGGGGTGCGGAGCGTGGTGAGGAGCGTGGTGGGGTTTGGGGTGGGGAGCGGGGTGGGGATTGGGGTGGTGATTGGGGTGGGGAGCGTGGTGGGGAGTGGGGTGGGGAGCGTGGTGGGGAGCGGGGTGGGGAGCGTGGTGGGGAGCGGGGTGGCGGGCTTGTGCATGTCACAGGTAATTATTGTAATTTGAGTGCGGGCGGTGCAGGTGAAGTTGGCCGTCTTCTAATTAATGAGAGGAGCAGATGGCAGTGGGCGGGAGCCGGCAGAGTGTGTGTGTGTGTGTGTGTGTTTGTGGAGGGGAGAGGAGAGGAGAGAGGGTCAGCTGGTCAGCAGAACACACAGACACCTGGACACACAGGCCAAACGACAATTGCCAGAGCCATCGTCCCTGAATACAGCATATAGTACTGTACTGTGCACAAACGCACCATAGCAACACTCACTACCATGACAACAGGATGACTAGATTCTCATCTGTGTAAAAATAATGCATTTCAAATGCGTCGATGTACATGTAGTATAATGTAGTTCTGAGTAACCTATTATAGAGAGTAGAGACAATAGTGTATACTAAATGCAAGTAGGAGATTGGTCAGCATAAGTATATGGGAGGCACTGAGTATAACAGTGAATTAAGAACACAGCAAGCAATTATGCGTGGGCTGGTTTGCCCAGTGCGCAGAGGCCACCTGTGTGTTGTGTGCAACAGTGGATATACCGTGAATGTTCCACTGTCCTGGAATCCCAACCTGTAAGCAGCCGACAGATTACCCTGTGAACCTAATTCCTATAATGCATTAGTACTATTGTGCAATTCTATGACCAGGGTATCACCCGGAGAGGCTACACACCAGGAGACTGCGCACAGGTCAGCGCTGTCAGGGTGTGTTTGTCTGGTATCTCACACACTGCTCTGTCCTCTCCCATGATTTGAACATTAGCGGCCAAAGAGCGCGTTCAAGTGCCAGTTTCGTTCCCAGGGAGACGAAATTCATCTCAAACAGAGAAATGCTTTCTTTGGACGAGCTAAATAAGAAGTAAAGGACTTTTTTTCCCTCTTTTGTTTATCTGGCAGCGTCTGGCCATGATGAAAAGTGCAGCAGCTGAGAAATCCATAATCTTAGGTAACGTGTGTGTGTGTGTGTGTGCGTGTGTGTGCGTGCGTGCGTGCGTAGAGAGGTGCAGACCGAGACATTGACACTGAGATAGTGTTTTGGACAGGATCGTGTCTCAAATCACTGGGTTCTGAGATTGACAGTGAAGTCTTGTTCTCTGGTAACAGTGATAATGGAGAAACCCATTGTCCACGTGTATTATATGACTGTACATATAGTTCTGCAATGTGGATGGAATATATTTTAAAACCTCATGGAGGCATGCTGGGACATGTTTGCGGGCTTCTGTGGGTATCACTTATTGCCTATTGAAGGGGGCAGGCTCCGGCCTTGGGAACCCAAGCTGCCATTTGGGGTACCAGTGAGCCCATAGTGATGGGTTCAGGCGCAGGCAGACCAGCGGTCGATCGCTATGGTTCCCTCCCTGTTTATCCGTCCAAACAGTGGGAAAGACTTTGGCGTTGGGAGCCCCAGTGTGCTCCACATGTGTTTGACATTACTGTGACATGGCCGCCTCTCAGGGGAGAATGAGAATACCAGAGAGCAGAGGAGCCGTCCAGCTCCCAAACATCTGGAGTAATGAGGAACACATTGGCACCGCAGTGTGGGAGCGGAGAGTTACGTCTAAACCACATGCACACACACTATACACACACTATGGACACACACACACATATATATACACACACACACACACACACACACACACACACACACACACACACACACACACACACACACACACACACACAGCGCCCACACGGATACTCACTCTCACTTCTTACAGAACAAACATATACTGTACTATACTGTACTTTCATTCAAAACAAGGTATTCTGTGCGTACATTTCCTTTGTGTTATTATTACACAGAAAAGTGGCCCCTCTTATTTCCCATGGTACGGAGTGCAGCGTTACAAGACCCGCATCACATTTTCTAAGAATTGTTTTACTTTGAGAGAATATATAAATCTCATCTTAAACGTATTATTTTAACCTGTCGTGTCTCTGCAGGATAAACGCTTACAGTAAATTGACCTCTTGATGGTTTTGCTGATCTCAGGTGTCAGAGCTGAGCTTTCCTGTGTTAAGAGGAATCAGTCAAAAATGATTATCGTTGTGTTTTTCGATGAAATTAGCGCTCGACAGCGTCAGTAAAATAGCGAACACGTTAACAACCCACTGGTTTTAAACCTCGCACCTCAGACACAGGATTCTCTTTTGTGACGTTGAATAACCCAGGGGTGTAGTCTGTGAACGCAGATGCATTGTGTCGCTGACACTGACTTCATTATGAGAACTGAGCCTGTGAGCTGGTGACAGCTATAGCCAAAACACTCATGACAGAGAGAGAGAGAGAGAGAGACTTCATGTTAACCCTCCCTCTTCCCAACTTCCCATAGGATATGCAGATTAGGGACAGACACAGGAAACACGCTGGAAAAATCTGCTGTAGCACTGAGCAATTTTTAATCAAACGTACAGCGGGGAAAGTTCATATCGCTGCTCCACACTCTGATATAATGAGTTCCTCCCTTTTCTCCCGCCTCGCCCTCAGCCAGCCCCTTATCAGAGAGAGAGAGAGAGAGAGAGAGGAACGCTGACTGGAGATAGAGTTAAAGTTATTAAGTGTTCACACACACTCCTCTCCACAATGACTTTAAAGGCGTCTGGAAGGGGGCTAGATGTGGGCTGTGGGCTCAGGCTGGGATTGGGGAAGGAAGGCAAGTCAGACGATCATGGGGATATGACCTCTCCACATATTTGTGGAATTAGAAAGCTGTTATCTCGTGGAAACAGAAGTTTTGCCACAGATGGTGCCGTCATTCTTCAAATGGGTTTGAGCCGAGTGCCCTTGTGTTCCCGGTTACTTATGCAGACCTTAATCTCTCGCCCAGCCTCCCTAACTCACACCCTCACATCCTCTACTTAGGGTGTGAGGTACTGTATTGTTCCTAAACTGTCACTTCACTGGGAGAACATTTCAGTTCCCACACAGATCAGGGATTTAATATGAAATGTGGAAAGAGGGGCGAGATTTTATTGATGTCAGAATTTTTGGAGAAAAAAACCCTAAAAGTGCTTTGAGGGGGGGGGCTATCTTCCCAAGGAAACCTTAGGGCTGAATCCCTGCAGGGGGACTTTGATTTAGAGGGGGTGGGGGGGGGCTAAAGTTCTCCAGCCGTCTCTGAAATATCCGGAGAGAGGACAGACAACACAGTGGTAATACCAGTGATCGCAGGAGGCAGATGGGCAGGAGGGGGGAAAAGAGAGAATAACAAAGGGAAAGTGGAAGTGAGGAAGACATTTACAAGTTGGAGAGAGAGCCAGAGAGACGGGAGGAGATAAACAAAGACGTATGGGGACACTTTCCCCAGAGCAGAGGGCCAGGGTTCTGAAGGAGCAGAGGAGACAGTGGTGAGGGAAACCTGGACCGACGGGGCCAGGAGTTAACCCCGCAGTTGCCGTAGACCAGAAGATACACAGGCAGGAGAAGCATCTCTGTGTGGACTCTCTGTCTATACATGACGGTGAGCTAGGGGCTAGGCCTGTATAACCACTGTCTGATTGGCAGCAGGCTACTTTAATTAGCCTATTAGCAAACACTATTACCCTGCCAATTATAGGGCCGTCTATATGACTGCAACCTCTCAGTTTTTTTGGGGGGAGGGGAGAAAATAGGCCCTGGTTTGAGCGGTGGATTCCAGCAGTCAGTCTGGTCCCAGAGGAAACACTGGTATTTATTGCAGGAGCTTCCAGTGCTGCTGGCTTCGGGCTAAATGGAGATTTGCGGGGGAGATGCTGTCAAACCTTCTGTTTAACTTTGTCACATGACTCCCCTGATTGGAGTCCCCACGCAGGCGGCTTGCTACCTATGGGGTGGCGGTGATGGAGAACAGCGGAGACACAGATCACCCGCTATGCGCCTGCCTCCCCGCTAATGTCGTGAGCTGTTGTGCATGTGCCTTGGGGCAAACGAGGTGGTATGAGATCGGGAGTCACAGACCGGGGGAGCCCTTACGGAGATGGAGAGGGTGTCAGTGGTGACAGACAGAACAGCCGTTTAGCGCTGAATGAAATACATGATTCCAGTTCTCAACATTGCCGATTTGAGAGGAGGTGAGAACAGCAACTTGGTGTTGTTTATTTAATCTCTTATTCCACTGATTCAAAAACTGTCAAAAAAAAAAGATCTAAAAAATGAACACACTCACTGTGTTAGATGGTGATGGACAGGCCATGTGTGGTCAGTCGGGAGGTGTGTGTGTGTGTGTGTGGGGGGGGGGGTAGGTTTGTGCTCCAGCAGCAGTAATGACGTAAGAGGCAGAGCAAACACAGCAGGTCTGGGCTGCAGCTGGCCAGAGAGAGAGGAGAGAGAGGAGAGAGAGGAGAGAGAGGAGAGAGAGAAACACACAGAGAGCGGAGACGGCAGCTGTCAGACCCCCGTCCCCGTTCCCATCGCACACCTGTCACACAGGAAGTCCGGGCCTGCCACCGTTTCCTGGATACGCCTCCTCAGCCAAACACACTCTCCTGCTGCCTGCTACAGCCTCTAGAGCCTCTAACACGGAGAGAGAGAGAGAGAGAGAGCGAGAGAGAGAGAGAGAGGAACGCTGACTGGAGATAGAGTTAAAGTTATTAAGTGTTCACACACACTCCTCTCCACAATGACTTTAAAGGCGTCTGGAAGGGGGCCGATGTGGGCTGTGGGCTCAGGCTGGGATTGGGGAAGGAAGGCAAGTCAGACGATCATGGGGATATGGCCTCTCCACATAGAGAGCTCATCTGGGAGCTGAGCGAGCGAGCATTATGAGGGCTCTGAAGGTATCATTCATAACAGCCAAACAAAGTAAATAAGGCCCAGGGAAAACCAATCTATATTGGTACCTGACGGAAGCGTTTCCCATGGAATCTCCCTGACATCGCTCTGAGTGTGAAGATCTGTGCACAGATAAGAGGATGGTGGTGCTCTACGACAGACTGAGAGCAGATCACTGGACAGTATGGACCTCTTCTTTAACTCTCCCACAGAGACAGTGGCCCTCGTGCCCACACGTATGTGAGGAATATTCCCACGCTCGCTCACCCTTCCCCTTCCCCCATGACCAATCTGAACTAACCCAGATGTACAGCTCGCAGATGGACTCACACTCTCACTACATGCCTCTCTCTCTCTCTCTCTCTCTCTCTCTCTCTCTCTCTCTCTCTCTCTCTCTCTCTCTCTCTCCCTTCGCTCTCTGCTCCCAGTTTGGCTCAGTCAGAGAGGCAGGAAATGCTAGAGTCCTGTACAGGAAGTGATGTCACACAGCCCTGTGGCAGATGGTTGATGGGACGATGACGACGAGGCAGCCAGGCTGTTAACAGTAGCCTGAGCGTCAATGTTGTCATTGGCAAAGTTCTTCTTTGTTTTTGTCAGGATTGTCAAGGCGGGTCCTCAGGAGGGCTCCTCGCCCTATTCCCAAGCCACCCTTCATGCTGCCTGTATGCAATTAACAGAGTAATTAAAAGCCTGATGAGCTAATTGGTGTTCGTTGAAGCTGCAGGTGTTTTGATAGGGGAGCTTGTTTGTGTAAGTGCACAGTATAAACAGATTCCGATCGAGGGTAATTTTTGGCACGGTTTTCCCCCATAATTTGAATAGTATGGGTGTTTAGGGGAAAGCAAGGCCATTACCGTTACTGTTAAATAGGCCAAAGTTAGGCAACGGTAATGAAATTGTCATAAATCTTAATCATAACATAAATAAACAATTTTATTCTAAGTTGTTCTGGAAAGGTATTAAGTGTCAACTCAATTTTGGGGGAAAGAGAGGAAGAAACAGAGACGAGAGAGAGAGAGG
>NC_042985.1:31206877-31221877 GCF_901001165.1 Salmo trutta
GAGGACCGGTGAAGGTGACAGGACACACGCTGTGGTCAGGTGGACATGCTGGGGGATTGACAGCTCTACCCAGGAAGTCTGTTGAGGTGTGGACCCTCAAAACTCTGTTTCTCTCCGTCTTTACTAGTCTCTCCATCTCGCTCTTGTCTTTCCCTCTCTGTTTCTCCCCTGGCGCGAGTCTTCCTGTCCTTCAGCACAATGGGAGCACAGAGGGCCACAGATGGGGGGTGGGGGGACTTTCTAATGTATTAAAAGTGAAATCCAGAGTGTGTGTGTGTGTGCATGTGTGTGTGTGCGCGTGCTTTAGCTGGTCAGATTAAACAGCTGTGAGTAATCTCACGGTAGTTGCAGACAGGCCAGGAGGGCAGGACTCCTCCCTCTCTCTCCCCCTCGACCCCAGAAGTCTCGGCCCTCCCAGCCAGGCTGTGGTCACTCCCAGAGCCCCTCGGGAGCCATAGCAGCATTTGCCATGTGGAGGAACTCTCCCCAAGGATTAAAGAAGAACCCTGATTAAGGCATGCTTTCTGTCAAAAAAGGTCCACTGTGTCAATCAAATCACAGACAGAGGGTGGGTCAAGATTGTTCAGTCGTCATGGAAATAGAGTGCGTGTACATTATGGGATTCAAGTGAAGTGACCAATCAGTGATCGTCATGCAGTATAAACCGACAAGCATTTTTTTGAAGGAAAAAAGTGACAAGAACCCAGGCCTCAGAGTTTTGTGTGCGGTCCTCTTGAGTTGTTTTGTTGTCGTTGAAGTCAGTCAGTAGAGCTACAATAGCTCCTGAACAGGAATACTGTTTGTTGAGTGTGGTGACAGATGGACGAGCCCTGCCTGCCTCCTCTCTCTGACAGACAGACAGGCAGACAGGCAGACAGGCAGGCAGGCAGGCAGGCAGACAGACAGAGGGGAGGGCAGCCCAACCCTGCAGCACAGGGCCAGGCAGGGTACCTGTCTACATTTGTCCCTGGCTGGGAGCGGGGACATTGCAGCCCCACAGGCAGAAGCCACCAGCTCAGCAGGGCTCCAACTCTAACACCTTGTTGTGTTTAGGGGATCGGAGCGGTGGCCTGGCGAGCGGTGGCCTGGCGAGCGGTGGCCTGGCGAGCGCCCCTTGTGTTTGCGAGGACCACAGTCACATTGTCAACGGCCAATGGAGCTTCTCGAATCTAGAATAACACTCTTGAAAATCAGAGCCTACATGCGAATATGGAAATAGGCCAGAGAAGAGTTTAAGAGAATGCCAACTGTGGAAGGAATAGTGTGGAAGGAATAGTGTGGAAGGAATAGTGTGGAAGGAATAGTGTGGAAGGAATAGACTGGAAGGAATAGTCTGGAAGGAATAGTGTGGAAGGAATAGACTGGAAGGAATAGTGTGGAAGGAATAGTATGGAAGGAATAGTATGGAAGGAATAGACTGGAAGGAATAGTCTGGAAGGAATAGTATGGAAGGAATAGACTGGAAGGAATAGTGTGGAAGGAATAGTATGGAAGGAATAGTGTGGAAGGAATAGACTGGAAGGAATAGTGTGGAAGGAATAGTCTGGAAGGAATAGTATGGAAGGAATAGACTGGAAGGAATAGTGTGGAAGGAATAGTCTGGAAGGAATAGTGTGGAAGGAATAGTCTGGAAGGAATAGTATGGAAGGAATAGTCTGGAAGGAATAGTGTGGAAGGAATAGTATGGAAGGAATAGTGTGGAAGGAATAGTGTGGAAGGAATAGTCTGGAAGGAATAGTGTGGAAGGAATAGTGTGGAAGGAATAGTGTGGAAGGAATAGTCTGGAAGGAATAGTGTGGAAGGAATAGTGTGGAAGGAATAGTGTGGAAGGAATAGTGTGGAAGGAATAGTCTGGAAGGAATAGTGTGGAAGGAATAGTGTGGAAGGAATAGTCTGGAAGGAATAGTCTGGAAGGAATAGTGTGGAAGGAATAGTCTGGAAGGAATAGTCTGGAAGGAATAGTGTGGAAGGAATAGTCTGGAAGGAATAGTCTGGAAGGAATAGACTGGAAGGAATAGTCTGGAAGGAATAGTCTGGAAGGAATAGTGTGGAAGGAATAGTCTGGAAGGAATAGTGTGGAAGGAATAGTGTGGAAGGAATAGTGTGGAAGGAATAGTGTGGAAGGAATAGTCTGGAAGGAATAGTGTGGAAGGAATAGTCTGGAAGGAATAGTGTGGAAGGAATAGTGTGGAAGGAATAGTCTGGAAGGAATAGTGTGGAAGGAATAGTCTGGAAGGAATAGTGTGGAAGGAATAGTCTGGAAGGAATAGTGTGGAAGGAATAGTATGGAAGGAATAGTCTGGAAGGAATAGTGTGGAAGGAATAGTGTGGAAGGAATAGTGGGGAAGGAATAGTGTGGAAGGAATAGTGTAGAAGGAATAGTCTGGAAGGAATAGTGTGGAAGGAATAGTGTGGAAGGAATAGTCTGGAAGGAATAGTGTGGAAGGAATAGTGTGGAAGGAATAGTCTGGAAGGAATAGTGTGGAAGGAATAGTCTGGAAGGAATAGTGTGGAAGGAATAGTCTGGAAGGAATAGTGTGGAAGGAATAGTATGGAAGGAATAGTCTGGAAGGAATAGTGTGGAAGGAATAGTGTGGAAGGAATAGTGGGGAAGGAATAGTGTGGAAGGAATAGTGTAGAAGGAATAGTCTGGAAGGAATAGTGTGGAAGGAATAGTGTGGAAGGAATAGTGTGGAAGGAATAGTGTAGAAGGAATAGTCTGGAAGGAATAGTGTGGAAGGAATAGTGTGGAAGGAATAGTGTGGAAGGAATAGTGTGGAAGGAATAGTGTGGAAGGAATAGTGTGGAAGGAATAGTGTGGAAGGTTTCCATTCATAAACCATTGCTCTGGAACACAGTGTGCCCTGCATGGTTTTATCATATCAGCATACTACTAGGGCCAAAAGAGCCCAAATTAAACACAATATTATGATATATTTATGTCACTCAGAATCATTCACTAAGTTTACATATAGCACATTGGTTAACTACTGGATTACATATGCAATGGTTACTGCAAAATAGTCTTCAAAAAGCAAACAGGAATGACCTAATTAAACTGAATGTCTGTAATTTGGCATTTCAGTTTGAGACCAAAGGTGAATCTGAGTGTCTGCTGTGTTGTTTAGTGGCCCAGGGTCTGGTTGCGTCGTTTGAAACTCAAGCCCTGGTAGAGTTGTGAGTCTGTGGTGTGAAACAGAAAGTTCAGCCAGTCTGGTGGGAGGAGGGAGGGAGGGAGGGCCTGTAGCCAGCAGCAGAAGATCTGAGTTTAGTAGTCTGAGGAAGAGGAGCAGTAAGGAGATGCACCTGTCCGTCCTGGCTGTCCATCCTGGCTGTCCGTCCTTGCTGTCCGTCCTGGCTGTCCGTCCTTGCTGTGCGTCCTGGCTGTGCGTCCTGGCTGTGCGTCCTTGCTGTGCATCCTGGCTGTCCGTCCTGGCTGCGGAGGTGACTTCTCCCTGCTTCCCCAGAAACACTTTAACCCTGAGGACCACGGCACCCTCCTGCACCCCCCCTCTACCAGTCTGCAGCTGCTCTCCCTGGAGGTCAAGACCTAATTATCCTCCCGTTGCTCGTTTGGCAGTGACCCGATGTGTTTGGTTATTTTTGCACTTGACAGTGGTGGGCGGCAGCGGCTGCAGCTTAGCGGGTGGAGTGGGGTGGGTTGGGGTGGGGGTCTGTTCCAAACATAGCCAGGAGTACTAGAGCTACATGCTAGTGGGGAGCCTGTAGGTCTAAGAGGCGAGCTGCTCCCTGCGTGCCCGACATGATCCTGCTGTCCGAGTGGGGTTAGCAGTGGAGTGAAACCCGAGACAGCTGATAGAGAACGACTGGCTTAAACCTTCCTCCTCAGTGCATGCCTCTGTACTGGTCTAATGCAGGTACTGGGTACAGGGCTTGCAGGGTATATACACGTGTATATATATATAATCTCTCCCGGTGGGTACACACACGCACTCGAATACGTGCGCGCGCCCGGTCTCACACACTGTAAAGCTATCTTCTCCGTGGCTGTGAAAGACATCACACTCGGCAGCTCATGTTTTTGTAGCAGAAGGATCCCATTCCACCCACATCCCTCTGACGGCTGCTGCTTCCCCTGTTACACTCAGTGTTTACCATGGAGCATTTAATACTGAGTACTCCAACACTGAGCCAGGGCTGATCACTGGATAATGTGTATGCATGACCCCTGCAAAATATATTACAAAGATTATTACATTTTATCCATATTATTTCAAAGAACAAACATGATTTTGAATGAAAAAGTACGTGATTATGTGTAAACGATGTATTTGAGATTGCAATCAATAGACCTTTTAATACATCAAAAAGATAGCTGACATTTACAGCCTTCTCTCTGCAGCTTTGCGTAAGAAACTACAAGAGTTGTTGTGGTCGTAGTAGGAGGCGAGTGCCAGTGTGGGGACTGGGCAGTGACAAGCCAGTGTGGGGACTGGGCAGTGACAAGCCAGTGTGGGGACTGGGCAGTGACAAGCCAGTGTGGGGACTGGGCAGTGATAAGCCAGTGTGGGGACTGGGCAGTGACAAGCCAGTGTGGGGACTGGGCAGTGACAAGCCAGTGTGGGGACTGGGCAGTGACAAGCCAGTGTGGGGACTGGGCAGTGATAAGCCAGTGTGGGGACTGGGCAGTGATAAGCCAGTGTGGGGACTGGGCAGTGACAAGCCAGTGTGGGGACTGGGCAGTGATAAGAGCCAGTGTGGGGACTGGGCAGTGATAAGCCAGTGTGGGGACTGGGCAGTGATAAGCCAGTGTGGGGACTGGGCAGTGGCAAGCCAGTGTGGGGACTGGGCAGTGATAAGCCAGTGTGGGGACTGGGCAGTGACAAGCCAGTGTGGGGACTGGGCAGTGATAAGCCAGTGTGGGGACTGGGCAGTGATAAGCCAGTGTGGGGACTGGGCAGTGATAAGCCAGTGTGGGGACTGGGCAGTGACAAGCCAGTGTGGGGACTGGGCAGTGATAAGCCAGTGTGGGGACTGGGCAGTGACAAGCCAGTGTGGGGACTGGGCAGTGATAAGCCAGTGTGGGGACTGGGCAGTGATAAGCCAGTGTGGGGACTGGGCAGTAGGACAAGCCAGTGTGGGGACTGGGCAGTGATAAGCCAGTGTGGGGACTGGGCAGTGATAAGCCAGTGTGGGGACTGGGCAGTGATAAGCCAGTGTGGGGACTGGGCAGTGACAAGCCAGTGTGGGGACTGGGCAGTGATAAGCCAGTGTGGGGACTGGGCAGTGACAAGCCAGTGTGGGGACTGGGCAGTGATAAGCCAGTGTGGGGACTGGGCAGTGATAAGCCAGTGTGGGGACTGGGCAGTGATAAGCCAGTGTGGGGACTGGGCAGTGACAAGCCAGTGTGGGGACTGGGCAGTGACAAGCCAGTGTGGGGACTGGGCAGTGACAAGCCAGTGTGGGGACTAAGCCAGTGTGGGGACTGGGCAGTGACAAGCCAGTGTGGGGACTGGGCAGTGACAAGCCAGTGTGGGGACTGGGCAGTGATAAGCCAGTGTGGGGATGGGCAGTGGACAAGCCAGTGTGTGGGGACTGGGCAGTGATAAGCCAGTGTGGGGACTGGGCAGTGATAAGCCAGTGTGGGGACTGGGCAGTGACAAGCCAGTGTGGGGACTGGGCAGTGACAAGCCAGTGCGGGGACTGGGCAGTGACAAGCCAGTGTGGGGACTAAGCCAGTGTGGGGACTGGGCAGTGACAAGCCAGTGTGGGGACTGGGCAGTGATAAGCCAGTGTGGGGACTGGGCAGTGATAAGCCAGTGTGGGGACTGGGCAGTGATAAGCCAGTGTGGGGACTGGGCAGTGATAAGCCAGTGTGGGGACTGGGCAGTGATAAGCCAGTGTGGGGACTGGGCAGTGACAAGCCAGTGTGGGGACTGGGCAGTGACAAGCCAGTGTGGGGACTGGGCAGTGATAAGCTCGTGTGTCCCTGTGTATGTGGGAGGCGGCAGGGCACGGCAGGGGAACAGCAGACCTTGTCCTATCTCCTGGAAAAGGCGATGCCACCTGACCGCTCCAGGCCGTCCCGTCCCACCTGTCCCCAACCGGAGCAGCCCTACCTTTCCTTGTTTGGTCCCTGCTGGGGGCCTCGTTCCAGCCTCGTAGAAGTGTCTCTGTGATAGACAGCGGCAGATCCAGCTGCACTTGTCACTGACTGTCAAGCGCCTGTACATATGGAGGACGAGAGGGGACAGGCGGGGAGTGTCAGTGGGACTGGGGCGGAGGGGGAGTGGCGGGGGGCGGGGGTCCCGTCAGCAGCAGCTGAGTGGACCAGCAGGTGTTACATTATCCAAGAGCTGTAATATTTTGCGTGTCGTTCCAAGCCCCAATCTCTCTGTCTCTCTACTGTAGTACGACATCGTTCACAGAGGCTACGGTCCAAACACTTACCCTCGCCTTATGCCCTTGGGGGAATCCCCGACGCCATCTTGGAGGGTGGTCCAAATGATTAGCCAAGCAAGGGAAGTTTGCAACCTAAACCCTCGTTTTCAGTCGGCTTTGCGAGTGTACAATTATCCGGGGCCTGAAACTCCCCACAATGCAATTCGCGACGGTTGTACTTCCGCTAAGAAAAGTCAGTGAAAACTTAAAAACAACATCAACGGAGAATTCAACATACAAGTGTAAGTAAAAACAAATACAAATAGGTTAGAAATGTTGCTACTACGTAAAAAGTAAATACGTTTTTGTTTGGGTATCTTTTGGAAATTGTAGAAATAAAAGATTTTCCTTCTTCAGAAGTTCCAGCTAGGCAGGCTAACGTTAGTTAGATAATTCACTGGCTAGCTATCGTACAGTCGGCGTATATTAATAATGATGTATTTAATATAAGTAGACATGCACTCATAATTGAATGTAGCGCATATAAAGCACCCACAAGCCACCGGTGGCTGAAAACACAATCATCGCGGGATGAACGAGTGACGAATTTCTGGCCAAGGGTGGTCCATTTAAAAATCCTTCCTCCCTCCCTCGCCCCTCGCCCTGCAACTGTTTTCTCGCCAGACGTCATGATACGTCATCAGAAGTGTCCACTAATTTGAGGGCTGAGGGGATAGGATGTGTCTTTTAAGTGTTTGGACCGCAGCCAGAGTCTCTGCAGCAGAAACAAGACCTCACAGGCAGGCCATCAATACATTCTCTCTCATAACAAATCAGTGGGTCATGAGAGTCAGATAATGGAAGCAACACTGATCAATAAATACAACTCGCCATTAAGAATTTTTTGGGAGAAGTAAATAGCTTGTTTGGGTCTGATTTTGATCGTGTGCGTTCTGTACCTGGATGTTTGCGTTTGGGGGCAGATATATTGTTGGTGTCTGATGTGTCTTTCATGTTTGTCTCTTTGTAACAGTCTCTCTCTCTCTCCTTCTCTTTCTTTCTTTCTTTTTTTCTTTCTTTCTTTCTCTCTCTCTCTCTCTCGCTCTCTCTCTCTCTCTCTCTCTCTCTCTCTCTCTCTCTCTCCTGCAGGTAGCACAGAACAGAAGGTTGGAACGATGCCCGATTCACCTGCTGATGTCAAAACCCAGCCCAGGTTGACTCCGCCCACAATGCCACCTCCACCCCCGGCCGTCAGCCAGGCACCCAATCGCAACGCTTCATTCACACCCACCACCAGTAGGTCAAGTAAGGCATTTTTTTTATTCATTATTTCTCTGTTTGCACTTTGCACCCAAATAGGCACTCTAAAATATGTATGCAGGCTATCTTTCATTTCAAAAATACTTATATCATATTTTACCTAGCATAAAGTACTATTCTGTATTGCTACCGTGTCTGTGTTCTCCCTTGAATGCCTGAATCCTCTTTCTAACTTTATAAAGAACCTTGTAAATTCCCTGAGGTAGTACTATGTATCCATCTTGAAGGTGTTTTGTGCAGCATTGGGCCGGGCAGGATGTGAACAGAATAGTGAGCTGGTAGGAGTGCTGCATCAGCTCTTCTCTGTCATTGGCACGGCTCTACCTCTGCGTCTGTTAGGCTGTTAGGCTGTTAGGCTGTTAGGAAGGGAACCTGCCTGGGCTGCAGGGGAAACAGGCTGCAACAGGCAGCTGCTGGGCTCCATAGGCCTGGCTGTGTGTTTCTGATGATAGCTTCAAAATGACGAAGACTTCAGTCACTTGTGTGTGTACAGGTAGAATTCCCTTTTGGAACAAGTGTCTTGGAGTATGTGTGAGAATGGCTGTGGCATTGTCTCAGTGTGTGTTTGAGTGTGTGTGTGTGTGTGTGTGTGTGTGTGTGTGTGTGTGTGTGTGTGTGTGTGTGTGTGTGTGTGTGTGTGTGTGTGTGTGTGTGTGTGTGTGTGTGTGTGTGTGTGTGGGAGGGAGGGCTTGTTTACCGTCTGTAGTGATACAGGGGGCATTGCTGGGCTCGCCGGGCAACAGACCACTATCTTCCCTATATAACAATGACAGGCCGTGTTGTTTCACCTGTTGTGAAACAGTGTAGCTCGCTCTCCCCTCTAAAACCAGAACACAAGTGGCAGGTCACATGGTTAGCCCACATGTGTGGGCTCCAAGGCTCCAATGGACAGATTAGATTCGAGGGTAGAAATGAGAGGAACGTGTACTGGAACATATATTCAAACACTACCATCTAACACACACTGTTGGCGTACTGCCATATGCACTCCAACAAACTGTGGGAGAATGAAACGCCCTGCAGATTGAAATGTTTTCAAACATATTAGGGATGGGTGGTACTCAGATCGTCATACCATCCTTCTCTCATATCCACCCTTCTCTCATACCGGGATATACGGTCATACCATCCTTCTCTCATATCCATCCTTCTCTCATACCGGGATATACGGTCATACCATCCTTCTCTCATATCCATCCTTCTCTCATACCGGGATATACGGTCATACCATCCTTCTCTCATATCTATCCTTCTCTCATACCGGGATATACGGTCATACCATCCTTCTCTCATATCTATCCTTCTCTCATACCGGGATATACGGTCATACCATCCTTCTCTCATATCCATCCTTCTCTCATACCGGGATATACAGTCATACCATCCTTCTCTCATACCGGGATATACAGTCATACCATCCTTCTCTCATACCGGGATATACAGTCATACCATCCTTCTCTCATACCGGGATATACGGTCACACCGTCCTTCTCTCATACCGGGATATACGGTCACACCGTCCTTCTCTCATACCAGGATATACGGTCATACTGTCCTTCTCTCATACCGGGATATACGGTCACACCGTCTTTCTCTCATACCAGGATATACGGTCATACTGTCCTTCTCTCATACCGGGATATACGGTCACACCGTCCTTCTCTCATACCGGGATATACGGTCACACCGTCCTTCTCTCATACCGGGATATACGGTCACACCGTCCTTCTCTCATATCCATCCTTCTCTCATACCGGGATATACGGTCATACTGTCCTTCTCTCATACCGGGATATACGGTCATACTGTCCTTCTCTCATACCGGGATATACGGTCATACTGTCCTTCTCTCATACCGGGATATACGGTCACACCGTCCTTCTCTCATACCGGGATATACGGTCACACCGTCCTTCTCTCATACCGGGATATACGGTCACACCGTCCTTCTCTCATACCGGGATATACGGTCATATCCACCCTTCTCTCATATCCACCCTTCTCTCATACCAGGATATACGGTCATATCCATCCTTCTCTCATATCCATCCTTCTCTCATACCGGGATATACGGTCATACCGTCCTTCTCTCATATCCACCCTTCTCTCATACCGGGATATACGGTCATATCCATCCTTCTCTCATACCGGGATATACGGTCATACCGTCCTTCTCTCATACCAGGATATACGGTGTTACTGGCTTAGTACACAAGGTGGCGCCAAAAAACGCAAAAAAACAAACATTGGGCATCTATTACTAGAATGCTAACAGAATTAGCACAAGTATTATTGAATTTCGATGGAGGCTGCTAGCTAAATATGCTAAGGAGCGCAAAATAAAATAAACTAATTGCAGAGACAGGCAATCCTGCTAAGAAATGTATACATATATAGGTAGGCGCTACCGAATGTCATTTGTGGTGAGTTTGGACATTTACAAGTGAATGTGGACGAGAGACATTGTCCAAATGAACAAAGTTCCGACGCATGCTTGTCTTAAAGAAGAACAGTACTGGAAATCAAGATCATGGAAGCTGTACAGATAACTCATCCAAAGAGTTTTGACTTCTCAAACATGGCAGAAAGCTAACACAGTATGATTCCCTGTCACCTTATTAGTTTAGCCACTTACTTACATTAACTCCCAAGTTAAACTTAGGGGTCGTGTAAATGCGGAATTCTGTGTTTTTCACGCAGGAAAGAAAGATAAAACGCTAAAGAAATATCTTGCTGCATTTTTTTTAAACACAGACTAATTTTGTGCTTCAGTTGTACTTCTCCGCTCAGATGGGAATTCACCATGGGCATTCAGCACTCTGACTGATATCAAGCTACTTTTCTCTGGTGCTTTTCACTGTGTAGGCAGCCTACTTTTCTCTGGTAAAATGCAAGATTAACTTTCAACAAAACATTAGGAAATGTAGCTGGCTACATTCTTTCTATGATACACATTAGAAATATGATTGTCATGTACAGTTTTTGACAAAAAATACTATATTTTTACATTGGAAGCTCATTTTCTTGTGTAGCTAGCTAACAGCCAAGTAGCGTTGCACTTCTGTTGTCATCTGATGAAAATGAAGCTAATTTCTCCTGAATGTGTTATACTAATGTATTTTCTGTGAAGGAAAACTATAGTTGCACATCCCTGATTACTCTATTGAGGCAAAATAACACTGTTGGCTTTCAATATAAAACCCGACCACTGGACTCACCTGCTCCTGCTTTCTCCCGTTGTGCTATTTCAAACAAAAACGCGACTGGCTCCACTGTTCTGGGGAACTACGGTTAGCTTCATAATGTAAAATAATGTGAGAGGCGAAATGAAGAACGCAATCTGCTTTATCGCTTAACGTATTGCACAAGTTGACTAAAGGTATTTACTTAAAAAGTAGCTACAAATATTAAAATGTGTTGAAAAACCTAAAATAAATAGTTTCAATATTTAAAAATATCCTGGTATATGGTATATATGGTATACTGCCCACCAAGCTTAAATCTTATCATGTTAAACTCACTCGCACAGGCATACATCCTTTAATATCTCAATAATTCAGCCACATACACCCAAGACAAAGAATAAACAAAACATAAAAGTATACACCGTGCATAAACACTCAAAAACAACCCAGAAATATCAGAAGGAACAGAACACTACACTACAGGATGAGATCCTAATGAGTGAATTGAATATGATTTCATTCTGATTGAGACAGACATCTTGTTGTGACAGTCACTGAAGACAAGGGATGGAGTGTAAGAATATCCCACCAGTATTGGGTAATGTACCATTCAGTAGATGAAGCAGGGGAAAGGTGGAGTGTGGAACGGAGGGAGTAGTGGAGGGGTGTGGAGTAGGAGTGTGGCAGCCAGGCGCGGTGGGGAGGCGGGGTGGGGGTGCCCTGAACCTGAAAGCTGCAAATCTACTTTCAGCTGGTGGACATGTGCAAGGACTGATTTAGCAACACACCTGCTATAGGAATAAACTAACACAGGCCACAGGCCTATTTTTGGCACCTCTTTAACACGTTCCTCTTATAGTTGTGTCCTACTGAGTGAGTGGGTGAGCGAAAGTTAGAAACAGACTGGCGAAGGGGAGGAGGGGCGGGGGGAGGGTCAAACGGTCCCACTTGTGAGAGGCAGCTGAAGTTACTGCACACAGAGCCTTCACTCAAACTGGTATGAGCCGTGGCAGAGCAGGAGCAGCAGAGTACATGTTAGCAGCCAAGTGTCTTTACCCAGCCTTAGTGTGTTCCCTGGCCCCAGCCTTAGTGTGTTCCCTGGCCCCAGCCTTAGTGTGTTCCCTGGCCCCAGCCTTAGTGTGTGCCCCGGCCCCAGCCTTAGTGTGTTCCCTGGCCCCAGCCTTAGTGTGTTCCCTGGCCCCAGCCTTAGTGTGTTCCCTGGCCCCAGCCTTAGTGTGTGCCCCGGCCCCAGCCTTAGTGTGTGCCCTGGCCCCAGCCTTAGTGTGTGCCCTGGCCCCAGCCTTAGTGTGTTCCCTGGCCCCAGCCTTAGTGTGTGTCCTGGCCCCAGCCTTAGTGTGTGCCCCGGCCCCAGCCTTAGTGTGTGTCCTGGCCCCAGCCTTAGTGTGTGCCCTGACCCCAGCCTTAGTGTGTGCCCTGGAGCTCTCCACCTCAACCTTAAGGATGCATGTGCCTTCACCACCCTCCTCGACCCTGTCCTCCGGCGCCCTCACACCGCATGGCGCCCGGGGGGAGGAGGTAGAGGGACAGGAGGAGGACAACAGACTGGTACTGACGGAGGGCCTCTCTCCCTCTCTCTCCCTGCAGTGCTGAACGGGAGCAGTCACTCAAGTCACTCGCCCACGTCGCTCAACGGGGCGCCCTCTACACCCAACGGCTTCAGCAACGGCCCCGCCATGTCGTCCACCGCCTCCCTGTCCAATCAGCAGCTGCCGCCGGCCTGCGGTGCCCGCCAGCTCTGCAAGCTCAAGCGCTTCCTCACCACGCTGCAGCAGTTCGGCAACGACATCTCGCCCGAGATCGGAGAGCGGGTCCGCAGTCTGGTGCTGGGCCTGGTGGTAAGTCCTGCTCGCCTCTTCTCCTCTTCTCTCTCCCCTTGTCTGTCTATCTCTTCCACTCGTTCTCCTACTTTTCTGGAGCTACGGTACTTACTTAGTTGTGTCCAACATCTGTTTCTGTCTCTCCATGTCCAGCTCTGTCTGTTTCCTAGTCATACTGTGAAGCTTCTTCTCCAAGTGTTCCAATCTCTCCTTTCCTCTGGTTTTTGACAGAATTCCACCCTGACCATAGAAGAGTTCCACTCCAAACTCCAGGAGGCGACCAACTTCCCGCTGCGTCCCTTTGTCATTCCGTTCCTCAAGGTAAGCACAAAACCCAACGTAGACAGACCCTCCCTGTTCCCAATAGGCTGCCTAGGAATCCCCAGGTTATTTCCCAGTATATCCCTTTGAGCAGCTTTCACTTCTGATATTAGCAAGCATATGGCGATGAAAGTAAGGGCTTTCGAGTACAAAACCCACCCAAACAAACAAAGAATATTCTCCGGCTGGCTGGCCAGTGTAGAAAGCGACCTGGTTTCTGTGCCTGAGCCGTGTGTGATTCCTCCATTAGTGTGTGAGTGTAGAGCTGATTGAAGCTCGCTAGATAAAGGGAGTAGGACCCTACCGATTTCCAACCCAGTCTGCTGCAGCCTGCCTGGCGCTGGGTTGATCTGCTGGTCCATATGGCCATCGTTTGCGATTCATTAAAACTGGCACACGAGTGTTTACCCTGAGTGGCGCGGCGTGGAGCAGAGGGAGGGAGGGAGGGAGGGAGGGAGGAGGGGGGGTAAATAAGACTCCCTGACAGATGTTGCCGGCCCGGGGCGGCTACCACGCAGAGGTTTTCACTCTGGCTGATGTCTTTGGTCTGATCCTGTTACCTGCATTGTCAAACCCACAGTTACGGAGACGAGAGCAGAGAAAAAGAGATACAAAGTCCATCCTTCCCGAACAACTGTCATTATTCATAACGCGTTACTCTGCTGGGGTCCAGAAGTCACAATGCCAGCTGTTCAATATATAACACATGTAACAAATGTGACAGTAGGGAATAGGGAACGTTTGGCACTGAGGCCTTAAGGGACAGTGCTGACGGTTCTGATGGAGGGAGGGGCAGTCCTGCTGACACTGCGTGTGCGTGTCTGTGTGCGTGTCTGTGTGCGTGTCTGTGTGCGTGTCTGTGTGCGCGCGTGCCTGGGTCTGTCTGTGTCTGTGCTGAGTGCTGACCGTGCTGCTTGGTGGTGACTAGGGCCCACATTCCTGTATGTCCCACACACTCTGTCTCTCTGTCCCTCCTGTTTATTCCCAGAGCAGAGGGACATATGGGGGACAACAGGGGGGCGGGCCAAGCTGGAGTCATGCCTGGTTATTAACTACAATTGCAGACATGGTGGTGGCTTGTACGGTTGTGGATGGAATGTATTCCACACACCACATACCAACACAAATGCATTCACATACATACAATACATTCACTACGGAGATCTTGGTTGGCTCAGTGAGGGAAAGATTGTTGTGTAGATTAACAAGCAAACAGTATCTGCTTTATAGAAAGGTGTTAACTAGAAACCAGGCAGCATGTCCACAGTGTGCTAGATAGATAGATACTATAGATACTATAGATAGATACTATAGATACTATAGATACTATAGATAGATACTATAGATACTATAGATAGATAGATACTATAGATAGATAGATAGATAGATAGATAGATAGATAGATAGATAGATAGATAGATAGATAGATAGATAGATAGATAGATAGATAGATAGATAGATAGATAGATAGATAGATAGATAGATAGATAGATAGATACTATAGATAGATAGATAGATACTATAGATACTATAGATAGATAGATAGATAGATAGATAGATAGATAGATAGATAGATAGATAGATAGATAGATACTATAGATACTATAGATAGATAGATAGATACTATAGATAGATAGATAGATAGATAGATAGATAGATAGATAGATAGATACTATAGATAGATACTATAGATAGATAGATAGATAGATAGATAGATAGATAGATAGATAGATAGATAGATAGATAGATAGATAGATAGATAGATAGATAGATAGATAGATACTATAGATAGATAGATAGATAGATAGATAGATAGATAGATAGATAGATAGATAGATAGATAGATAGATAGATAGATACTATAGATACTATAGATAAATAGATACTATAGATATATAGATAGATAGATAGATAGATAGATACTATAGATAGATAGATACTATAGATAGATAGATAGATAGATAGATAGATAGATAGATAGATAGATAGATAGA